>NC_082714.1:6335583-6409161 GCF_030144855.1 Hypanus sabinus
GTGAGTGCAGGCCGACTGTATTGCGAGGGCCGTGGTGGTGGATGGTTGTGTAAGAGTTAACGCGGGGTGTGGTGAGTCCGGGTGTGAGTGCAGCCGACTGTATTCGAGGGCCGATGGTGGTGGGTTTTGTGTAAGAGTTAACGCGAGGTGTGGGTGAGTGCAGCCGACTGTATTCGAGGGCCGATGGTGGTGGAGGTTTGTGTAAGAGTTAACGCGGGTGTGGGTGAGTGCAGCCGACTGTATTCGAGGCCGAGTGGTGGAGGTTTGTGTAAGAGTTAACGCGGGTGTGGGTGAGTGCAGCCGACTGTATTCCGAGGGCCGATGGTGGTGGAGGTTTGTGTAAGAGTTAACGCGGGTGTGGGTGAGTGCAGCCGACTGTATTCGAGGGCGATGGTGGTGGAGGTTTGTGTAAGAGTTAACGCGGGTGTGGGTGAGTGCAGCCCGACTGTATTCGAGGGCCGATGGTGGTGGAGGTTTGTGTAAGAGTTAACGCGGGTGTGGGTGAGTGCAGCCGACTGTATTCGAGGCCGATGGTGGTGGAGGTTTGTGTAAGAGTTAACGCGGGTGTGGGTGAGTGCAGCCGACTGTATTCGAGGGCCGATGGTGGTGGAGGTTTGTGTAAGAGTAACGCGGGTGTGGGTGAGTGCAGCCGACTGTATTCGAGGGCCGATGGTGGTGGAGGTTTGTGTAAGAGTTAACGCGGGTGTGGGTGAGTGCAGCCGACTGTATTCGAGGGCCGATGGTGGTGGAGGTTTGTGTAAGAGTTAACGCGGGTGTGGGTGAGTGCAGCCGACTGTATTCGAGGGCCGATGGTGGTGGAGGTTTGTGTAAGAGTTAAACGCGGGTGTGGGTGAGTGCAGCCGACTGTATTCGAGGGCCGATGGTGGTGGTTTGTGTAAGAGTTAACGCGGGTGTGGGTGAGTGCAGCCGACTGTATTCGAGGGCCGATGGTGGTGGAGGTTTGTGTAAGAGTTAGCGCGGGTGTGGGTGAGTGCAGCCGACTGTATTCGAGGGCCGATGGTGGTGGTTTGTGTAAGAGTTAACGCGGGTGTGGGTGAGTGCAGCCGACTGTATTCGAGGGCCGATGGTGGTGGAGGTTTGTGTAAGAGTTAACGCGGGTGTGGGTGAGTGCAGCCGACTGTATTCGAGGGCCGATGGTGGTGGTTTGTGTAAGAGTTAACGCGGGTGTGGGTGAGTGCACCCGACTGTATTCGAGGGCCGATGGTGGTGGAGGTTGTGTAAGAGTTAACGCGGGTGTGGGTGAGTGCAGCCGACTGTATTCGAGGGCCGATGGTGGTGAGGTTTGTGTAAGAGTTAACGCGGGTGTGGGTGAGTGCAGCCGACTGTATTCGAGGGCCGATGGTGGTGGGTTTGTGTAAGAGTTAACGCGGGTGTGGGTGAGTGCACCCGACTGTATTCGAGGGCCGATGGTGGTGGAGGTTTGTGTAAGAGTTAACGCGGGTGTGGGTGAGTGCAGCCGACTGTATTCGAGGGCCGATGGTGGTGGAGGTTTGTGTAAGAGTTAACGCGGGTGTGGGTGAGTGCAGCCGACTGTATTCGAGGGCCGATGGTGGAGGTTTGTGTAAGAGTTAACGCGGGTGTGGGTGAGTGCAGCCGACTGTATTCGAGGGCCGATGGTGGTGGAGGTTTGTGTAAGAGTTAACGCGGGTGTGGGTGAGTGCAGCCGACTGTATTCGAGGGCCGATGGTGGAGGTTTGTGTAAGAGTTAACGCGGGTGTGGGTGAGTGCAGCCGACTGTATTCGAGGGCCGATGGTGGTGGAGGTTTGTGTAAGAGTTAACGCGGGTGTGGGTGAGTGCAGCCGACTGTATTTGAGGGCCGATGGTGGTGGTTTGTGTAAGAGTTAGCGGCGGGTGTGGGTGAGTGCACCCGACTGTATTCGAGGGCAGATGGTGGTGGAGGTTTGTGTAAGAGTTAACGCGGGTGTGGGTGAGTGCAGCCGACTGTATTCGAGGGCCGATGGTGGTGGAGGTTTGTGTAAGAGTTAACGCGGGTGTGGGTGAGTGCAGCCGACTGTATTCGAGGGCCGATGGTGGTGGAGGTTTGTGTAAGAGTTAACGCGGGTGTGGGTGATTGCAGCCGACTGTATTTGAGGCCGATGGTGGAGGTTTGTGTAAGAGTTAACGCGGGTGTGGGTGAGTGCAGCCGACTGTATTCGAGGGCCGATGGTGGTGGAGGTTTGTGTAAGAGTTAACGCGGGTGTGGGTGAGTGCAGCCGACTGTATTCGAGGGCCGATGGTGGTGGAGGTTTGTGTAAGAGTTAACGCGGGTATGGGTGAGTGCAGCCGACTGTATTCGAGGGCCGATGGTGGTGGAGGTTTGTGTAAGAGTTAACGCGGGTGTGGGTGAGTGCAGCCGACTGTATTCGAGGGCCGATGGTGGTGGAGGTCTTGTGTAAGAGTTAACGCGGGTGTGGGTGAGTGCAGCCGACTGTATTCGAGGGCCGATGGTGGTGGAGGTTTGTGTAAGAGTTAACGCGGGTGTGGGTGAGTGCAGCCGACTGTATTCGAGGGCCGATGGTGGTGGAGGTTTGTGTAAGAGTTAACGCGGGGTGTGGGTGAGTGCAGCCGACTGTATTTGAGGGCCGATGGTGGTGGAGGTTTGTGTAAGAGTTAGCGCGGGTGTGGGTGAGTGCAGCCGACTGTATTCGAGGGCCGATGGTGGTGGAGGTTTGTGTAAGAGTTAGCGCGGGTGTGGGTGAGTGCAGCCGACTGTATCGAGGGCCGATGGTGGTGGAGGTTTGTGTAAGAGTTAACGCGGGTGTGGGTGAGTGCAGCCGACTGTATTCGAGGGCCGATGGTGGTGGAGGTTTGTGTAAGAGTTAACGCGGGTGTGGGTGAGTGCAGCCGACTGTATTCGAGGGCCGATGGTGGTGGAGGTTTGTGTAAGAGTTAACGCGGGTGTGGGTGAGTGCAGCCGACTGTATTCGAGGGCCGATGGTGGTGGAGGTTTGTGTAAGAGTTAACGCGGGTGTGGGTGAGTGCAGCCGACTGTATTCGAGGGCCGATGGTGGTGGAGGTTTGTGTAAGAGTTAACGCGGGTGTGGGTGAGTGCAGCCGACTGTATTCGAGGGCCGATGGTGGTGGAGGTTTGTGTAAGAGTTAACGCGGGTGTGGGTGAGTGCAGCCGACTGTATTCGAGGGCCGATGGTGGTGGAGGTTTGTGTAAGAGTTAACGCGGGTGTGGGTGAGTGCAGCCGACTGTATTCGAGGGCCGATGGTGGTGGAGGTTTGTGTAAGAGTTAACGCGGGTGTGGGTGAGTGCAGCCGACTGTATTCGAGGGCCGATGGTGGTGGAGGTTTGTGTAAGAGTTAACGCGGGTGTGGGTGAGTGCAGCCGACTGTATTCGAGGGCCGATGGTGGTGGAGGTTTGTGTAAGAGTTAACGCGGGTGTGGGTGAGTGCAGCCGACTGTATTCGAGGCCGATGGTGGTGGAGGTTTGTGTAAGAGTTAACGCGGGTGTGGGTGAGTGCAGCCGACTGTATTTGAGGGCCGATGGTGGTGGAGGTTTGTGTAAGAGTTAGCGCGGGTGTGGGTGAGTGCAGCCGACTGTATTCGAGGGCCGATGGTGGTGGAGGTTTGTGTAAGAGTTAGCGCGGGTGTGGGTGAGTGCAGCCGACTGTATTCGAGGGCCGATGGTGGTGGAGGTTTGTGTAAGAGTTAACGCGGGTGTGGGTGAGTGCAGCCGACTGTATTCGAGGGCCGATGGTGGTGGAGGTTTGTGTAAGAGTTAACGCGGGTGTGGGTGAGTGCAGCCGACTGTATTCGAGGGCCGATGGTGGTGGAGGTTTGTGTAAGAGTTAGCGCGGGTGTGGGTGAGTGCAGCCGACTGTATTCGAGGGCCGATGGTGGTGGAGGTTTGTGTAAGAGTTAACGCGGGTGTGGGTGAGTGCAGCCGACTGTATTCGAGGGCCGATGGTGGTGGAGGTTTGTGTAAGAGTTAACGCGGGTGTGGGTGAGTGCAGCCGACTGTATTCGAGGGCCGATGGTGGTGGAGGTTTGTGTAAGAGTTAACGCGGGTGTGGGTGAGTGCAGCCGACTGTATTCGAGGGCCGATGGTGGTGGAGGTTTGTGTAAGAGTTAACGCGGGTGTGGGTGAGTGCAGCCGACTGTATTCGAGGGCCGATGGTGGTGGAGGTTTGTGTAAGAGTTAACGCGGGTGTGGGTGAGTGCAGCCGACTGTATTCGAGGGCCGATGGTGGTGGAGGTTTGTGTAAGAGTTAACGCGGGTGTGGGTGAGTGCAGCCGACTGTATTCGAGGGCCGATGGTGGTGGTTTGTGTAAGAGTTAACGCGGGTGTGGGTGAGTGCAGCCGACTGTATTCGAGGGCCGATGGTGGTGGTTTGTGTAAGAGTTAACGCGGGTGTGGGTGAGTGCAGCCCGACTGTATTCGAGGGCCGATGGTGGTGGAGGTTTGTGTAAGAGTTAACGCGGGTGTGGGTGAGTGCAGCCGACTGTATTCGAGGGCCGATGGTGGTGGAGGTTTGTGTAAGAGTTAACGCGGGTGTGGGTGAGTGCAGCCGACTGTATTCGAGGGCCGATGGTGGTGGAGGTTTGTGTAAGAGTTAACGCGGGTGTGGGTGAGTGCAGCCGACTGTATTCGAGGGCCGATGGTGGTGGAGGTTTGTGTAAGAGTTAACGCGGGTGTGGGTGAGTGCAGCCGACTGTATTCGAGGGCCGATGGTGGTGGAGGTTTGTGTAAGAGTTAACGCGGGTGTGGGTGAGTGCAGCCGACTGTATTCGAGGGCCGATGGTGGTGGAGGTTTGTGTAAGAGTTAACGCGGGTGTGGGTGAGTGCAGCCGACTGTATTCGAGGGCCGATGGTGGTGGAGGTTTGTGTAAGAGTTAACGCGGGTGTGGGTGAGTGCAGCCGACTGTATTCGAGGGCCGATGGTGGTGGAGGTTTGTGTAAGAGTTAACGCGGGTGTGGGTGAGTGCAGCCGACTGTATTCGAGGGCCGATGGTGGTGGAGGTTTGTGTAAGAGTTAACGCGGGTGTGGGTGAGTGCAGCCGACTGTATTCGAGGGCCGATGGTGGTGGAGGTTTGTGTAAGAGTTAACGCGGGTGTGGGTGAGTGCAGCCGACTGTATTCGAGGGCCGATGGTGGTGGAGGTTTGTGTAAGAGTTAACGCGGGTGTGGGTGAGTGCAGCCGACTGTATTCGAGGGCCGATGGTGGTGGAGGTTTGTGTAAGAGTTAACGCGGGTGTGGGTGAGTGCAGCCGACTGTATTCGAGGGCCGATGGTGGTGGAGGTTTGTGTAAGAGTTAACGCGGGTGTGGGTGAGTGCAGCCGACTGTATTCGAGGGCCGATGGTGGTGGAGGTTTGTGTAAGAGTTAACGCGGGTGTGGGTGAGTGCAGCCGACTGTATTCGAGGGCCGATGGTGGTGGAGGTTTGTGTAAGAGTTAACGCGGGTGTGGGTGAGTGCAGCCGACTGTATTCGAGGGCCGATGGTGGTGGAGGTTTGTGTAAGAGTTAACGCGGGTGTGGGTGAGTGCAGCCGACTGTATTCGAGGGCCGATGGTGGTGGAGGTTTGTGTAAGAGTTAACGCGGGTGTGGGTGAGTGCAGCCGACTGTATTCGAGGGCCGATGGTGGTGGAGGTTTGTGTAAGAGTTAACGCGGGTGTGGGTGAGTGCAGCCGACTGTATTCGAGGGCCGATGGTGGTGGAGGTTTGTGTAAGAGTTAACGCGGGTGTGGGTGAGTGCAGCCGACTGTATTCGAGGGCCGATGGTGGTGGAGGTTTGTGTAAGAGTTAACGCGGGTGTGGGTGAGTGCAGCCGACTGTATTCGAGGGCCGATGGTGGTGGAGGTTTGTGTAAGAGTTAACGCGGGTGTGGGTGAGTGCAGCCGACTGTATTCGAGGGCCGATGGTGGTGGAGGTTTGTGTAAGAGTTAACGCGGGTGTGGGTGAGTGCAGCCGACTGTATTCGAGGGCCGATGGTGGTGGAGGTTTGTGTAAGAGTTAACGCGGGTGTGGGTGAGTGCAGCCGACTGTATTCGAGGGCCGATGGTGGTGGAGGTTTGTGTAAGAGTTAACGCGGGTGTGGGTGAGTGCAGCCGACTGTATTCGAGGGCCGATGGTGGTGGAGGTTTGTGTAAGAGTTAACGCGGGTGTGGTGAGTGCAGCCGACTGTATTCGAGGGCCGATGGTGGTGGAGGTTTGTGTAAGAGTTAACGCGGGTGTGGGTGAGTGCAGCCGACTGTATTCGAGGGCCGATGGTGGTGGAGGTTTGTGTAAGAGTTAACGCGGGTGTGGGTGAGTGCAGCCGACTGTATTCGAGGGCCGATGGTGGTGGAGGTTTGTGTAAGAGTTAACGCGGGTGTGGGTGAGTGCAGCCGACTGTATTCGAGGGCCGATGGTGGTGGAGGTTTGTGTAAGAGTTAACGCGGGTGTGGGTGAGTGCAGCCGACTGTATTCGAGGGCCGATGGTGGTGGAGGTTTGTGTAAGAGTTAACGCGGGTGTGGGTGAGTGCAGCCGACTGTATTTGAGGGCCGATGGTGGTGAGGTTTGTGTAAGAGTTAACGCGGGTGTGGGTGAGTGCAGCCGACTGTATTCGAGGGCCGATGGTGGTGGAGGTTTGTGTAAGAGTTAACGCGGGTGTGGGTGAGTGCAGCCGACTGTATTCGAGGGCCGATGGTGGTGGAGGTTTGTGTAAGAGTTAACGCGGGTGTGGGTGAGTGCAGCCGACTGTATTCGAGGGCCGATGGTGGTGGAGGTTTGTGTACGAGTTAACGCGGGTGTGGGTGAGTGCAGCCGACTGTATTCGAGGGCCGATGGTGGTGGAGGTTTGTGTAAGAGTTAGCGCGGGTGTGGGTGAGTGCAGCCGACTGTATTCGAGGGCCGATGGTGGTGGAGGTTTGTGTAGAGTTAACGCGAGTGTGGGTGAGTGCAGCCGACTGTATTCGAGGGCCGATGGTGGTGGAGGTTTGTGTAAGAGTTAGCGCGGGTGTGGGTGAGTGCAGCCGACTGTATTCGAGGGCCGATGGTGGTGGAGGTTTGTGTAAGAGTTAACGCGGGTGTGGGTGAGTGCAGCCGACTGTATTCGAGGGCCGATGGTGGTGGAGGTTTGTGTAAGAGTTAACGCGGGTGTGGGTGAGTGCAGCCGACTGTATTCGAGGGCCGATGGTGGTGGAGGTTTGTGTAAGAGTTAACGCGGGTGTGGGTGAGTGCAGCCGACTGTATTCGAGGGCCGATGGTGGTGGAGGTTTGTGTAAGAGTTAGCGCGGGTGTGGGTGAGTGCACCGACTGTATTTGAGGGCCGATGGTGGTGGAGGTTTGTGTAAGAGTTAACGCGGGTGTGGGTGAGTGCAGCCGACTGTATTCGAGGGCCGATGGTGGTGGAGGTTTGTGTAAGAGTTAGCGCGGGTGTGGGTGAGTGCAGCCGACTGTATTCGAGGGCCGATGGTGGTGGAGGTTTGTGTAAGAGTTAACGCGGGTGTGGGTGAGTGCAGCCGACTGTATTCGAGGGCCGATGGTGGTGGAGGTTTGTGTAAGAGTTAACGCGGGTGTGGGTGAGTGCAGCCGACTGTATTCGAGGGCCGATGGTGGTGGAGGTTTGTGTAAGAGTTAACGCGGGTGTGGGTGAGTGCAGCCGACTGTATTCGAGGGCCGATGGTGGTGGAGGTTTGTGTAAGAGTTAACGCGGGTGTGGGTGAGTGCAGCCGACTGTATTCGAGGGCCGATGGTGGTGGAGGTTTGTGTAAGAGTTAACGTGGGTGTGGGTGAGTGCAGCCGACTGTATTCGAGGGCCGATGGTGGTGGAGGTTTGTGTAAGAGTTAACGCGGGTGTGGGTGAGTGCAGCCGACTGTATTCGAGGGCCGATGGTGGTGGAGGTTTGTGTAAGAGTTAACGCGGGTGTGGGTGAGTGCAGCCGACTGTATTCGAGGGCCGATGGTGGTGGAGGTTTGTGTAAGAGTTAACGCGGGTGTGGGTGAGTGCAGCCGACTGTATTCGAGGGCCGATGGTGGTGGAGGTTTGTGTAAGAGTTAACGCGGGTGTGGGTGAGTGCAGCCGACTGTATTCGAGGGCCGATGGTGGTGGAGGTTTGTGTAAGAGTTAACGCGGGTGTGGGTGAGTGCAGCCGACTGTATTCCGAGGGCCGATGGTGGTGGAGGTTTGTGTAAGAGTTAACGCGGGTGTGGGTGAGTGCAGCCGACTGTATTCGAGGGCCGATGGTGGTGGAGGTTTGTGTAAGAGTTAACGCGGGTGTGGGTGAGTGCAGCCGACTGTATTTGAGGGCCGATGGTGGTGGTTTGTGTAAGAGTTAACGCGGGTGTGGGTGAGTGCAGCCGACTGTATTCGAGGGCCGATGGTGGTGGAGGTTTGTGTAAGAGTTAACGCGGGTGTGGGTGAGTGCACCCGACTGTATTCGAGGGCCGATGGTGGTGGAGGTTTGTGTAAGAGTTAACGCGGGTGTGGGTGAGTGCAGCCGACTGTATTCGAGGGCCGATGGTGGTGGAGGTTTGTGTACGAGTTAACGCGGGTGTGGGTGAGTGCAGCCGACTGTATTCGAGGGCCGATGGTGGTGGAGGTTTGTGTAAGAGTTAGCGCGGGTGTGGGTGAGTGCAGCCGACTGTATTCGAGGCCGATGGTGGTGGAGGTTTGTGTAAGAGTTAACGCGAGTGTGGGTGAGTGCAGCCGACTGTATTCGAGGGCCGATGGTGGTGGAGGTTTGTGTAAGAGTTAGCGCGGTGTGGGTGAGTGCAGCCGACTGTATTCGAGGGCCGATGGTGGTGGAGGTTTGTGTAAGAGTTAACGCGGGTGTGGGTGAGTGCAGCCGACTGTATTCGAGGGCGATGGTGGTGGAGGTTTGTGTAAGAGTTAACGCGGGTGTGGGTGAGTGCAGCCGACTGTATTCGAGGGCCGATGGTGGTGGAGGTTTGTGTAAGAGTTAACGCGGGTGTGGGTGAGTGCAGCCGACTGTATTCGAGGGCCGATGGTGGTGGAGGTTTGTGTAAGAGTTAGCGCGGGTGTCGGGTGAGTGCACCCGACTGTATTTGAGGGCCGATGGTGGTGGAGGTTTGTGTAAGAGTTAACGCGGGTGTGGGTGAGTGCAGCCGACTGTATTCGAGGGCCGATGGTGGTGGAGGTTTGTGTAAGAGTTAACGCGGGTGTGGGTGAGTGCAGCCGACTGTATTCGAGGGCCGATGGTGGTGGAGGTTTGTGTAAGAGTTAACGCGGGTGTGGGTGAGTGCAGCCGACTGTATTCGAGGGCCGATGGTGGTGGAGGTTTGTGTAAGAGTTAACGCGGGTGTGGGTGAGTGCAGCCGACTGTATTCGAGGGCCGATGGTGGTGGAGGTTTGTGTAAGAGTTAACGCGGGTATGGGTGAGTGCAGCCGACTGTATTCGAGGGCCGATGGTGGTGGTTTGTGTAAGAGTTAACGCGGGTGTGGGTGAGTGCACCCGACTGTATTCGAGGGCCGATGGTGGTGGTTTGTGTAAGAGTTAACGCGGGTGTGGGTGAGTGCACCCGACTGTATTCGAGGGCCGATGGTGGTGGAGGTTTGTGTAAGAGTTAACGCGGGTGTGGGTGAGTGCAGCCGACTGTATTCGAGGGCCGATGGTGGTGGAGGTTTGTGTAAGAGTTAACGCGGGTGTGGGTGAGTGCAGCCGACTGTATTCGAGGGCCGATGTGGTGGAGGTTTGTGTAAGAGTTAACGCGGGTGTGGGGTGAGTGCAGCCGACTGTATTCGAGGGCCGATGGTGGTGGAGGTTTGTGTAAGAGTTAACGCTGGTGTGGGTGAGTGCAGCCGACTGTATTCGAGGGCCGATGGTGGTGGGAGGTTTGTGTAAGAGTTAACGCGGGTGTGGGTGAGTGCAGCCGACTGTATTCGAGGGCCGATGGTGGTGCAGGTTTGTGTAAGAGTTAACGCGGGTGTGGGTGTGTGCAGCCGACTGTATTCGAGGGCCGATGGTGGTGGAGGTTTGTGTAAGAGTTAACGCGGGTGTGGGTGAGTGCACCCGACTGTATTCGAGGGCCGATGGTGGTGGAGTTTGTGTAAGAGTTAACGCGGGTGTGGGTGAGTGCAAGCCGACTGTATTCGAGGGCCGATGGTGGTGGAGGTTTGTGTAAGAGTTAACGCGGGTGTGGGTGAGTGCAGCCGACTGTATTCGAGGGCCGATGGTGGTGGTGGTTTGTGTAAGAGTTAACGCGGGTGTGGGTGAGTGCAGCCGACTGTATTCGAGGGCCGATGGTGGTGGAGGTTTGTGTAAGAGTTAACGCGGGTGTGGGTGAGTGCAGCCGACTGTATTCGAGGGCCGATGGTGGTGGAGGTTTGTGTAAGAGTTAACGCGGGTGTGGGTGAGTGCAGCCGACTGTATTCGAGGGCCGATGGTGGTGGAGGTTTGTGTAAGAGTTAACGCGGGTGTGGGTGAGTGCACCCGACTGTATTCGAGGGCCGATGGTGGTGGAGGTTTGTGTAAGAGTTAACGCGGGTGTGGGTGAGTGCAGCCGACTGTATTCGAGGGCCGATGGTGGTGGAGGTTTGTGTAAGAGTTAGCGCGGGTGTGGGTGAGTGCAGCCGACTGTATTCGAGGGCCGATGGTGGTGGAGGTTTGTGTAAGAGTTAACGCGGGTGTGGTGAGTGCAGCCGACTGTATTCGAGGGCCGATGGTGGTGGAGGTTTGTGTAAGAGTTAGCGCGGGTGTGGGTGAGTGCAGCCGACTGTATTCGAGGGCCGATGGTGGTGGAGGTTTGTGTAGAGTTAACGCGGGTGTGGGTGAGTGCAGCCGACTGTATTCGAGGGCCGATGGTGGTGGAGGTTTGTGTAAGAGTTAACGCGGGTGTGGTGAGTGCAGCCGACTGTATTCGAGGGCCGATGGTGGTGGAGGTTTCAGCTGGTGTCTTCTGTTGCTTACAGAGGGCCTTCCAGCACGTGGATGTGCAGGGGGTTTACCTGCTGACGGACGGCAAGCCCAACACCAGCTGCCAGTTGGTTCTGGAGGAAACGCAGAAGATGAACCGCGGCCGGGGAGCGAAAGTCCACACCATCTCGTTCAACTGCACCGACAGGTGAAGCTGTAGAAAGCAGAGCGGGACAGCAGCAGCCCTTTGGCCCACAGATTACTCACCCTCCTGCTTGCACATCAACCATATTCATGGGCCTGCATAGTGCTGGTTTATCATGTCCCTGCTCATCTTGTCCTTCACTCTCCACAGAGCATTACCTTCCAAGCCTTTCGATCTCATCCGCCCAGTCCTCCAGAGCTAACTCTGCATGTCCCTAACTCACGGAGGTGAGAGGCTGCCAGCAACCCTCACCTGGTGTAGCCCGTCTGTCGAAGTGATGAATTCAGACTCCAGCAAGTACAGGCCCAGAGCCAACAAACGCTCCTCCTAACCTCATTAATGAATCCTTTCATTCCCAGGGTCATTCTCGTGAACCTCCTCTGGACCCCCCTCCAACGCCAGCACATCCTTTCTTAGATAAGGGGCACAAAACTGCTCTCAATACTCCAGCATGCTCCACTGGGTGCCTGCAAGAAAACAAATCTCAGGATAGTACAGCGTATGGTGACAGTTCGGTCCATACTCTGAAAATAAATTTACTTTGAACTTTTGAAAAGAATGGAGGAGCAGTGTGTTAACCAGCTGGTCACAGTTACTGGGAAGCAGTGGAAATGGGGAAAAGTGGGACCCGCCGAGAGGCTCTCCTCACGTCCTGCGCCCTCTGTTGATGCGGACAGTCTCTGCCCTGTCTGCCTATTAACCCCTGGTGTCTTGTTGACAGCTTTGCGAATGAGTTCCTCAAAAATCTGGCAGCCCAGACCAGAGGGCGTTTCCATCGCTGTCATGGAGCCCTTGATGGGCAGCTGGTGGCGCACAAGATGATAGCGGAAGGATTTTCTGATGAAGATGTAAGTTAATGAAATTATTTTATTTAAGGTTTCTAGTTGTTACCTAATTTCCTGTTGTAACTGATAATTTCTATACTGAGATATTTGACACCTGTATGAAGCCAGTGGACGGTCTGTTTGTTCACGGAAAACAGAGTCTGTTTATCTGCAGAACAGCAAACAGTTTTAATTTGTTCACAGAACAGCAATTATTCCGTTTTACTTACTCAACAGAGAATCATAGCAAAACAAAATTCGTGACTAAAACTGCAGCAAACTGTCCCAGTAAGGGCAGGGTTATTGCTCCAGCAATGTGTAATCAGCATAATTTAAGGATGCGTGAGAACCAAAAATCTCTAAACTAAAAGTCCTCCATTTGCAGGAACAAATCTTTCTTGCACCCTTTCCAGTTTAATGACATCCTTCCTGTAGCAGGGTGACCAGAATTGCACACAATGTGCTCTTGTAAGGAGATAGCAGATATTTGTAGTAAACACAAGGTGGTGATTGTGGGAGATTTTAATTTTCCACACGTAGACTGGGAAGCTCATTCTGTAAAAGGGCTGGATGGTTTAGAGTTTGTGAAATGTGTGCAGGATAGTTTTTTGCAACAATACATAGAAGTACCGACTAGAGATGGGGCAGTGTTGGATCTCCTGTTAGGGAATGCGATAGGTCAGCTGACAGGTGTATGTGTTGGGGAGCACTTCGGGTCCAGTGATCACAATAGCATTAGCTTCAATATAATTATGGAGAAGGACAGGACTGGACCTAGAGTTGAGATTTTTGATTGGAGAAAGGCTAACTTTGAGGGGATGCGAAGGGACTTAGAGAGAGTGGATTGGGTCAAGTTGTTTTATGGGAAGGATGTAATAGAGAAATGGAGGTCATTTAAGGGTGAAATTATGAGGGTACAGAATCTTTATGTTCCTGTTAGGGTGAAAGGAAAGGTTAAAGGTTTGAGAGCACCATGGTTTTCAAGGGATATTAGAAATTTGGTTCAGAAAAAGAGGGATGTCTACAATAGATATAGGCAGCACGGAGTAAAGGAATTGCTCGAGGAATATAAAGAATGTAAAAGGAATCTTAAGAAAGAGATTAGAAAAGCTAAAAGAAGATACGAGGTTGGTTTGGCAAATAAGGTGAAAGTAAATCCGAAAGGTTTCTACAGTTATATTAAAAGCAAGAGGATAGTGAGGGATAAAATTGGCCCCTTAGAGAATCAGAGTGGTCAGCTATGTGTGGAACCAAAGGAGATGGGAGAGATTTTGAATGATCTCTTCGGTATTCACTAAGGAGAAGGATATTGAATTGTCTAAGGTGTGGGAAACAAGTAAGGAAGTTATGGAACCTATGACAATTAAAGAGGTGGAGGTACTGGCGCTTTTAAGAAATTTAAAAGTGGATAAATCTCCGGGTCCTGACAGGATATTCCCCAGGACCTTGAGGGAAGTTTGTGTAGAAATAGCAGGAGCTCTGACGGAGATCTTTAATATGTCATTAGAAACGGGGATTGTGCCGGAGGATTGGCGTATTGCTCATGTGGTTCCATTGTTTAAAAAGGGTTCTAGAAGGAAGCCTAGCAATTATAGACCTGTCAGTTTGACATCAGTGGTGGGTAAATTAATGGAAAGTATTCTTAGAGATAGTATTTATAATTATCTGGATAGACGGGATCTGATTAGAAGTAGCCAGCATGGATTTGTGCGTGGAAGGTCATGTTTGACAAACCTTATTGAATTTTTTGAAGAAGTTACGAGGAATGTTGACGAGGGTAAGGCAGTGGATGCAGTCTATATGGACTTCAGCAAAGCCTTTGACAAAGTTCCACATGGAAGGTTAGTTAAGAAGGTTCAGTCGTTAGGTATTAATGCTGGAGTAATAAAGTGGATTCAACAGTGGCTAGATGGGAGATGCCAGAGAGTAGTGGTGGATAATTGTTTATCGGGATGGAGGCCGGTGACTAGCGGGGTGCCTCAGGGATCTGTTTTGGGCCCAGTGTTGTTTGTAATATACATAAATGATCTGGATGATGGGGTGGTAAATTGGATTAGTAAGTATGCCGATGATACTAAGGTAGGAGGTGTTGTGGATAATGAGGTGGGTTTTCAAAGCTTGCAGGGAGATTTATGGCGGTTAGAAGAATGGGCTGAATGTTGGCAGATGGAGTTTAATGCTGAGAAGTGTGAGGTTCTACATTTTGGCAGGAATAATCCAAATAGAACATACAGAGTAAATGGTAGGGCATTGAGGAATGCAGAGGAACAGAGAGATCTAGGAATAACTGTGCATAGTTCCCTGAAAGTGGAGTCTCATGTAGATAGGGTGGTGAAGAGGGCTTTTGGAACGCTGGCCTTTATAAATCAAAGCATTGAGTACAGAAGTTGGGATGTAATGCTAAAGTTGTACAAGGCATTGGTAAGGCCAAATTTGGAATATTGTGTGCAGTTCTGGTCACCGAATTATAGGAAAGATATCAATAAATTAGAGAGAGTGCAGAGACGATTTACTAGGATGTTACCTGGATTTCAGCAATTAAGTTACAGAGAAAGGTTGAACAAGTTAGGTCTCTATTCATTGGAGCATAGAAGGTTGAGGGGGGATTTGATTGAGGTATTTAAAATTTTGAGAGGGATAGATAGTGTAACGTTCTCCTTCGGGTGTAACGAAACGCCGAATTTAACGTCCGGATAAACCACAGCCAATGCAAACCAGATTGCAGTAAGATTAACCATTTACTGTTCACTCTTCACATTAACATATGGTGAAAACTGTTGATAAAACAATACAAGATTGATACAGTATTTGTTCCTTCCTTAATATCACATTTCAAGTGTAAATACTTGCAAAGGTGACTATAACTACATTACACTAAGGTGCAGTATACAGGGAGAGTTTACCTGCTCCATTGACTACTTTAAATACACTTCCATGCAAACTATCCGCGACTCTTTAACTAACGAAAGCATAAACATTATCTACCGACGTTACCTCTAACAGGATCAGCATTAATATCTTAGTTCAATATATCGATTATCTATTAACTTACAGCGTTGCTCTCACTGTGATTTCTCATGCCTGCAAAACTGCTTGTGCTCAGGTGAGCCTCGTGGAAAGCCCCCACCCTCGCGCTAATTTCAAACCGGTGTTTTCCCACAAGACGCGGCGAAACCGGATGTGACGTCATCGCATGCCGATATATTTTACATGCAATGAATACACTTTAAACACTTATAATTCTAACTAGAAAATACTATTGAATGAATCACTAAGCGAAAATATTATAAACTAAATAACTGTCGTAAAGACAGCACACTCCCCGCTTGACCTTCGTAAGGTCACAATAAGCAGAGTACAAAACTTAGTCTCTTAATCAGTCATTGGGTAGAAGTAGAATAACTTCTGTAACTGGCCTTTGGTAAATTTTCACATCGCCTTGGTCGGTAGTCTTCAATTCGATCTTCCTGACATGTCCATCCTCGATAGGGAATGTAACAGTGATTCTGGCCATTGGCCAGCTGTTGCGGGTGGCTTGCTTGTCCCTGAGCAGGACTAAGTTTCCAACTTGAAGATTCCTGCGGGGTTCTGTCCACTTTTGTCTCTGTTGCAACAAAGGTAGATATTTTTGTCTCCAGCGAGACCAAAACTGATTTGCCAGAGCCTGGACTTGTCTCCATTGCTTTGTGTACAAATCCTTGTCTGAGAAGTCTCCTGGTGGAGGAGGTGCTCCTGCCTTCTGCGTAAGGAGCGTTGATGGCGAAAGTATAAAGGGGTTTTCTGGGTCAGAAGACACAGGTAGGAATGATTGTGCGTTTATAATGGCGGTGACCTCTGCCATTAGGGTGCACAGTACCTCGTGGGCCAATCGGGTGCGTTGCTGCATCTCGGGTTTCCTTTTCCGGGTTTTCCGTAAGGACGTGAACCGTTTGACTGCCTGCTCTTTGTTATCTGGTGAGCGCTGGCGTGGTTCTCTGATTGGCAATGGGGCAACCCCATTATTTGCTTCATCTCTGAAGACCTTGGTGTCTTTGGTTTTTAAAGAAATGGTATCTTGAGCTGATTGTGCAAGTTTGTTGTCATACTTCGTTAGAGCGAAGACTGACTGGCCCAGCGACTCGTCGCTTGCCTCGCGCTTGTTAACGCCTTGTTGTGCTTCCTTGATGCACGGGACACTCGGGCAGGGTTGAAAGATTGAATGGCGGCCACTCTCTAGCACATTGGTCTTGAGTGTGTTAACCATCGGTTTGTGTACGTCACCGAGACACACCTCTCCTATCACCACCCAGCCCAGATCCAGACGTTGCGCGAAGGGGGCGTTGAGTGGTCCATTGATCTGCTGCCTAACCTTGTGTACCTGGATAACATCTCTTCCTAATAGCAGGAGTATTTCCGCTTTCGGATCCAGTTCTGGGATGTGTTTGGCGATGTGGTGGAGATGCGGCTGGTGTAGCACCGCACTTGGTGTCGGGATCCCAGCGCGGTTATTCATGATTTCGTTGCACTCTAAGAGCGGAGGGAGACAGATGACGACTTTACCATCCAGGGACTCGATCTGGATGCCTTCTGCCTTCCTTCCTTGGGTTTCCATGTTGCCTGAGCAAGTTTTGAGGTAGTATGGGAACCGCTCACTCTCAATGTTGAACAATTTAAAGAACTCTGGACTAACTAGTGAACGATTGCTCTGATCGTCCAGAATCACATAGGCTTTGATGGCCTTGTCTTTGGCTCCTTTAGGGTACACCTTAGTGAGGCAGATCTTGGAACAAGAACGACTCGACTGAGCTTGACCGCAAACTTCTGTACAGTTCGTGCTGACAGCTATTGACCTAGAGTGAGCCTCTCCCTCCCCGCCGTCCCGTTGTGGGGTTGAAGGAGTACTCTCGGTTTGCGGTGACAGGTCGGGATGCATGGCCTCGACGTGATCTGGGCTGCCACATTCCGGACACTTCACGGCGATCGTACACTCTCTGGCGAGGTGAGAGGTTGAGGAACAGCATCTAAAACATATTCTTTTCTCCTTGAGAAGAGCCGTCCTCTCTTCAAGGGGTTTTTCCCTAAACATTCTGCATGCTTTCAGGGGGTGAGGTTTGTTATGCAATGGACAATACTTGCCAGGGTCGTTGTTAGTCGTAAGGGCTTCGGTCTTGAGCACTGACACGGGTTTATCAATGTTGAAAACATTCGAAACGGATCTGCCTGGCTTGGTGTAAATCGAACTGCTTCCTGGACCTACAAGGTTAGGGTCGTTTCGCCTCTTCGCCTCCTTGCACACAAACCTAGTGAGGAGCTCAAAGGGAGGAAATCGACCATCGTGGTTTTCCTTGTACTCTGAGGCAACAGTCAGCCACTTGTCCTGCAGCCCAAATGGAAGTTTGTCCACAATTGGTCTAATCCCGGATGGAGTATCTAGGAATACTAAACCAGCTGAATAGCCATCTTCTTTGGCGCCTCGGATCTCCATGAGTAAATCTCCGAATTCTCTTAACTTAAAGTGATCTTTGGCTGACACCTTAGGAAAGTTTTCCAGACGTCGATATAGCGCCCCTTCAATAATGTCGGGGGACCCATATCTCTCCCAAAGTCTCTCCCACGCTTCGCTTAAGGCTAGCTCAGGTTTGTTGATGTACACTGAACGCATGCGTCTCACCTGGTCGCGTGATTCTTTCCCCAGCCATTTCGCCATAAGGTCCAACCTTTGGGTTGCACTGAGCTGGACCCCGTCAATCACGTTGGTGAATGTGGAGAGCCAAGCACGGTAATTTTCGGGTTTATCGTCAAACTGGTACAGTCCCGAAGTGACGAGATCCCGTCGTGCTAAATACTGCAGCGTGGGATCGGCTGCAAGCGGCATGCGGGCTGGAGAAGTACGTTGGCGCCCATATGACTGAGAACGCACGTTTCTCATGGAATTTGCCATCCTGGATTCAACCTCCGCGTCTCTTCGCATCGAACTTTGTAACTTTGGTGTCAAAGTATATCGGTTGTCAGCTCTTTCATTCTTGACTTCATCGCGGGGCCGCGAGGGTAAATTCTCTTCCTCGTAGCTGGGGAAGTTATCGAATAGGTATGGAGAGGGGAGACGAGCCTGCCTGTCTGCTTGATATTGTACATAGTCGCTCGTGCGTTCCAGTCTGGTCCTTTCCAAAGCAGAGCTTGTTTCGGTCAGATCACGCGACCCTTCAGCTTCTTCTATGTACTCTGCTTCCACCCTGGCAGCTTCTCCTTCTCCTTCTAGCTGCAGCACATGCAACTCTGTCGATATTTTTGTCATTTCCAACTGGGTTTCGGCTTCTCTGCCAGCCTCTTCTTTTTGTCTGGCGGCCCTTTCTTTCTGGATTTCGGCTTCTCTGGTGGCCAGTTTCATTTTCAAAACTGCTTCTTGTCTGGCGTAATGCAGTCGCACCTTGGCGGCTTCTGCCTTGGCTCTTGCCTGTGCGGACTTACTTGATGTCGTTCTACTGCCCTTGTCGCTGGGCGCCATCGACTTGATCCCGGATCGAGCTGACATTGCAGCACTTGGAACACCTGATAACGCCCGGGTGGGCTTACTTGATGTCGGTTTACTGCCCTTGTCGCTGGGCGGCGTCGACTTGATGCTGGATTGAGCTGACATTGCAGCACTTGAAACACCTGATAATGCCGCTTTTTCACTGTAACGTTCTCCTTCGGGTGTAACGAAACGCCGAATTTAACGTCCGGATAAACCACAGCCAATGCAAACCAGATTGCAGTAAGATTAACCATTTACTGTTCACTCTTCACATTAACATATGGTGAAAACTGTTGATAAAACAATACAAGATTGATACAGTATTTGTTCCTTCCTTAATATCACATTTCAAGTGTAAATACTTGCAAAGGTGACTATAACTACATTACACTAAGGTGCAGTATACAGGGAGAGTTTACCTGCTCCATTGACTACTTTAAATACACTTCCATGCAAACTATCCGCGACTCTTTAACTAACGAAAGCATAAACATTATCTACCGACGTTACCTCTAACAGGATCAGCATTAATATCTTAGTTCAATATATCGATTATCTATTAACTTACAGCGTTGCTCTCACTGTGATTTCTCATGCCTGCAAAACTGCTTGTGCTCAGGTGAGCCTCGTGGAAAGCCCCCACCCTCGCGCTAATTTCAAACCGGTGTTTTCCCACAAGACGCGGCGAAACCGGATGTGACGTCATCGCATGCCGATATATTTTACATGCAATGAATACACTTTAAACACTTATAATTCTAACTAGAAAATACTATTGAATGAATCACTAAGCGAAAATATTATAAACTAAATAACTGTCGTAAAGACAGCACAGATAGAGTTGACGTGAACAGGCTGTTTCCATTGAGAGTAGGGGAGATTCAAACTAGAGGACATGATTTGAGAGTTAGGGGGCAGACGTTTAAGGGAAACACGAGGGGGTATTTCTTTACTCAAAGAGTGATAGCTGTGTGGAATGAGCTTCCTGTAGAAGTAGTAGTTGTGTTCAGTTGTGTCATTTAAGGTAAAATTGGATAGGTACATGGACAGGAAAGGAGTGGAGGGTTATGGGCTGAGTGCGGGTAGGTGGGACTAGGTGAGATTAAGGGTTCAGCACGGACTAGGAGGGCCAAGATGGCCTGTTTCCGTGCTGTGATTGATTGTTATATGGTATGTCTTTGGCAGGAGTTGATAGGAACATGGCATTCGTGTAGGATTGGAAAAATAGGCGAGGGTCACCATGGACTTGATGGGCCAAAGGCCCTGTTTTTCTGTTGGTTGATTGTATGAGAAATGTCAGGTCCTTGTACTGACAATCACGCTCTCTGCCCCAGCAGTTCAACTGTGACCTGAAACACTATCTATGCAACTGTAGTTGGGTAACACAGTCTTTGAGTTTGACGGAGAGTAATACATTGTTTATTATTTAGTGGGACATTAGCCCTTAGAACATCAGTCTTTGATAAGTGTGTCCCTCAGTGGCTCTCCTGTCTGTTCAGCACTGTTTCTCTGCCTACAGGACCCCAACCTTCCTGCCTTTGAGGGTGACGATCTAAAGAGGCTCTGTGAAGAAATTACTAAAGCTCGGCGGTTCCTGACACAAGCCCGTTTCTTCAGGTGGGTGTGATGGCTGGGAGCTTCTGTTCCAGCCCCAGTTATCACTTTGAAGTGGTTTCACTGTGCTATCAGACAGGACAATATCACTGCCTGACTCAACTACAGACACCCAGGCCATCAGAAATGGGGCATGTTCAATCATGATTGATGGCCTACGTGATGCAGCTAAATCCCTATTGGTGGGTTGTATTACAGAGAGGAAATCCTATTGGTAGGTTGTACTACAGAAAGGAAATCTTATTGGTAAGTTGTACCACAGTGGGAAAATCCTATTGGCTGTATGTAGAGGGGGAAATCCTATTGGTGGGTTTACTCCTTTCCATAAATGCTGCCTGGCCTACTGAGTTCCTCCAGCATTTTGTGTGTGTTACTTTGATTTCCAGCTTCTGCAGATCTTCTCTTGTTGGGCAAATTGTATTGGTGACTTGTATCCCTCTGGGGTAATCCTATTGGTGGATTTTACCACAGAGAGGAAATCTTATTGGTAAGTTGTATCAGAGACACGAAATCCTATGGTGGGTTGTTTCACAGATGGGAAATCCTATTGGTGGTTTGAATCACAGATGGGAAATCCATTTGGTGACTTGTTCCATTGTGGAAATCCCATTGATGAGCTGCCCTCTTAAAGTGCGAAACAGTGAGACAGAAGCAGGTTGGTCTGATAGTTATAACGTGTAAAATCTAATCATTTGCCCATGGCTGTTCTCGCTAATTGTGCTTTTTTTTGTTGTCAATAGAAGTTTACTTTTGGAAAAGCAACCGACACAAGGCCCAAAATCCAGTGAAGCTTAGAACACATCAGCAGGTGGCAGAGGAATCGCACACCCTTCGAGACCCGTGCCTTCGGAATTACCTCACAGCTTCTTAATTCATGGGAAAAAAAAAGTACTACGGATGCTGGAAATTTCAAAGTCCAAAGTAAACTCATTACCAAAGTACGTACAGGACACCATAAACAACACTGAGATTAAATTCCCTGCTGGCAACCACTGGAAAATAAATATATAAATAAGAATCCCTGGAAGTTTCTACATAACAAAGGCAGAGTCCCTCAAAGGGAGTCTACAGGCAGTGGAGTCAGCTGGGCACTGGGGCGAGCAAAGCCCAGGACTCCAGTGGCTCCAACTGCTCCTGAACCTGGCAGCATCGCACACGTCTCCTGCACCTCCCGTCCGAGGTCAAACGCAGGGGAACGGATGGGGCTCAGGTGGGCATGCTGGCATGGAACACCAGTTCATTTTCACTAAATCGGAAGTAAGATCAGCAAATTCAGAAAATAATCAGCAGGTCAGTCAGCGCCTGCAGAGAGAAGCAGAGTTAACATTTCAGGTAGAAGATGTGGGAAAGTGAGAGAACGCACCTCGTTCATCACTCAATTGTCTCTAGTCCCTGAATGTCAAGTTCAGTCCTTTCTCTTGGGCATGCTTACCCACTGGATCTAACACTCCCTCAAAAAGCAATGCTGAGCATATCAAGGGTCTGTAATAGGTTTCCAGGTGGGGTTTTTTTGGTAATTTATTTTTTATTGAATTTCATCATCAAACAGACATTTCCATAAGATGTATTTCAGACATTGTACATATCATATAGCCATTTTGTCACAAATCTCCACATAATAATTATCTGAGGTATACACTTATAGAAAGGAGAGGAGAGAAAGGACAATCGAATTAAGAAAACTACGTACAAAGTAGGGAGTGATCTTTTTTTTACAACATATTCATTGATTTGTGAGAATAAAATCAGGCCTATGAGGTGTTTTTCCCAGTATGAATCAAATTGTTCCAACTTATGATTAACAGATGCTGTTATCGTCTTCATTTTGTAAATGTCCATTGTAATTTCCATCCACGTATTTAAAGTTGGGCTCTCCTTTGATAACCATTTCCTGGTAAGGGCCTTTTTACCAGCCACCAGCAGTATATTCATCAAATATTTTCCCAGGTGGTTTTCGGAGCGTTTTTTCCTTACCAAGAATTGTGTAGATAATTTACACCAGTGTCTTTCACTCTTTACAAGTTATTTGTATATGATATGTGTTTGAAAACCAACGAAGATGCTGCAAACACGGGGAAATCTGCAGATGCTGGAAATTCAAGCAACAGTTCAAGATGCAGCAAGATAATTTAGATGTAAACTGTCTCTGTCAGTGTTTCCCTCAGCAATAATCACGTGGCTCAAACATCTTCCCATATATACTCAGTGGCCACTTTATTAGGTACACCTACTCGTTAATGCAAATATCTAATCAGCCAATCTTGTGGCAGCAGCTCAGTACGTAAAAGCACACAGACATGGTCAAGAGATTCATTTGCTGTTCAGACCAAACACCAGAATGGGGATGAAATGTTATCCAAGTGACTTTGGCTGTGGAATGATTGTTGGTGCCAGACAGGGTGGTTTGAGTATCTCAGAAATTGTTGATCTCCTGTTATTTTCATGCACATCAGTCTCTAGAGTTTACAGAAACTGGTGTAAAAAACACCCAGTGAGCAGCAGTTGTGTGGGTGCAAACACCTTGTTAATGGGCGAGTTCAGAGGAGAATGGGCAGACTGGTTCAAGCTGACAGGAAGGTGACAGTAACTCGAATAACCACACGTTACAACAGTGGTGTGCCGAAGAACATCTCTGAATGCACAACACGTCAAACCTGGAAGTGGATGGGCCACAGCAGCAGAAGATCACGAACAGGAGCTACTGAATACAGTGGCCATTGAGTGCAGGGTACAGAGGGAAAACTGAGTATTGATTGGCTGGCTGGACAGTGGGCTGAGCGGCAACCAGCTAGGAACCAGCCAATCCGGAGCTGGTCACGGGGGTGGGCCCTTATCTAAGAAAGTTGTGATTGCATCGGAGAGGGTCAGGACAATGATCCTGGGAATGAAAGGGTTAATGTATGAAAAGCATTTGATGGCTCTGGGCCTGTACTCACTGGAATTTAGAAGAATGTCATTGAAACCTATCGAATATTGAAAGGCCTAGATAGGGTAGTTGTGGAGAGGATGTTTCCTGCAGTGGGAGTGTCTAGGACCAGAGGGAATTTAGTTTCTCCTTCCCAAATTTCAAAGTTAACTCGATCATATTGTGATCACTGTTCCCCAAGGGTTCCTTAACCTTAAGCTCTCTTATCACCTCCAGATCATTGCACAGCTGATCCCCCTAGTAGATTCAACAGCAAGCTGTTCCAAAAAGCCATCCGTTAGACATTCTACAAATTCTCTCTCTTGAGGTCCAGTACTGGCCTAATTTTCCCAATCATTTTCATGTTAAAATCCCCAACAATTATCATGACATTGCTGATGATACAAAGAGAGGTGGAGGAGCGGGTAGTGTTGAGGAAACAGAGAGCCTACAGGGAGACTTAAATAGTTTAGGGAAATGGGCAAAGAAGTGACAAATGAAATACAATGTTGAAAAGCATATGGTCATGCAATTTTGTGGAAGAAATAAATGGGCAGACTATTATTTAGATGGGGAGAGAATTCAAAATGCAGAGATGCAAAGGGACTTGGGAGTCCTTGTGCAGGATATCCTAAAGGTTAACCTCCAGGTTGAGTTGGTGATGAAGAAGGTGAATCCCTTGACAAGTGGGATCCAGAATCAGCCATGATGGAATGGCAGAGCAGGCTCGATGGGCTGAATGGCCTAATTCTGCTCCTATTACTTATTAATTGGTCTTCATAAATCAAAATGCTGAGTATAGTTGGGATGTTATGTTGAAGTTGGCTTGTGAGGCCAAATTTGGAGTACTGTGTGCAGTTCTGGTCACCTAACTTTAGGAAATATGTCAATAAGATTCAAAGAGTATAGAGAAAATTTACAAGGATGTGGCCAAGATTTGAGGACTTATTAGGGAGGGTTTTATTCCCTGGCGTGTAGGAGAATGGAAGGGGGCATTTGATAGATGTATAAAAAACCATGAGAAGTTAACATGGGGTGAACACAAGCAGGCTTTCCCCCCACAGGTCAGATGACACTAGAACTAGAGGTTATAGGTGAAATATTAAGGGGACCATGAGGAGGAGTCTGTTCACTCAGAGGGTAGTGTGAGTATAGAACAAGCTGGCGGTGGATGTGGGATCAATTAAGAGAAGTTTGGATAGGTACATGGATGGGGGGGGGTAAGGCTATGATTCAGGTGCAGGTCGATGGGACTAGGCAAAATAATAGATTGCTGTGGACTAGATGGGCCAAATGGTCTGTTACTGTGCAGTAGTACTCTGACTATTCCTGGAGGTTTGGCCACACGCTGGAGAAGGCAATGGTTGGGGTGGGGGGGGGGGATTGATAATAGATCAGCCATGATGAAATGACAGAGAGGACATGATGGGCCAAATGGCCAGAATCTGCTCCTACATCTTATGAACCTCTCCCCCGGGGTGCCAGTAAACTCTCCCCGATACGTGCAGGCAAGACCTTGCACAGAGAGCACTGGCAGCGTGGAATGTGCTTCCTGGGTCTTGGTGAAGGCTTTCTACAGGCACCCGGATGTGCAGAGAATGGAGGGATATGGACATTGTGTCAGCTAACAGGTCTGTTTCAGTGCCGTATTGATGGACAGAAGGTGGGGGAGTCTAAGACCAGAGGCCACAGCCTCAGAATAGAGGGGTGTCCTTTTACAATAGCGATATGGAGGAATTTCTTTAGCCAGAGTGTAGTGAATCTGTGGAATTCTTTGCCACTGACAGCTGTGGAGGCCAAGTCTTTATGTATAATCAAGGCAGAAGTTGATAGATTCTTGATTGGTCAGGGAATGAAGGGATACGGGGAGAAAGCAGGAGATTGGGGTTGAGAGGGATAATAAATCAGCTATGATGAAAAGGCGAAGCAGACTCGATGGGCCAAATGGCCTACTTCTACTATATCTTATGGTGTTAATGAAGGGCTTATTTCAGTGCCCTGTCGATGGGCCTAAGGGTTTCTGTACAGAATCTCTCGCGTTTGGATTTCTCCTTGCCAGTTATTATCGGGCAAGTTAGGTGATTCCTGCAAAGCCTCTTTTAAAATGGATCCCTGTGTAATGGGATTAAATAACAGCAGCATCTTGTGTGACATCCGCACCCCATCCTCACCTGTCAGGGACACACTCCACCAGCCGAGCATTGGTTTCTTAAGCCGCCTCGCCTCCTCTCCTCCAGCGTAAGGAAACATTTCAGCAAGAGGTTGTAACTGAGGTTCTGATTAACCTCACCCCCGGCCTCTAACTGCCCTGAGTAATCCGAGGCCTTTTACTGCAGAGAAGACTGGTGCCTGGCTGGTCCAGGTAGGATTCCCACTCCCTGATGCTCTGTGGGTATTTCGGGGATCAGAGTGTTTGTTAGTGGCAGGCTCTCCATCACTCAGGTGTGATCAATGCCAGGTTCTGACCACGTCATGGGCTCTGAATGATAACCGAGGGAGAGCTCTGGAGCGTTGAACCTTCCTAACCTGAACTCGAGTGTATTTTCAGATGGGGGAACAGTTAAGCCATTAGAGTCATAGAGCATTTCATCACAGGAACAGGCCCTTTCACCCATCGAGTCCCCACTTAAACATTTCACCTTTAACCCATGACCTCTAGTTCTAGTTTGCTACCTCAATGGAGAAAGCCTGCTCCCATTTACCCTATCTATATCCCTCATAACTTTGTCTACCTCTATCAAATCTACACTCCAGGGAATAAAGTCCTAACCTATTTGACCCTTCCCTGTAACTATATTCTATGTTCGGCCCATTGAGTCTGCTCTGCCATTCCATCATGGCTGATTTATTATCCCTCTCAACCCCATTCTCCTGACTTCTCCCCGTGATCTTCAACACCCCGACTAAGCAAGAACCTGTCAAACTCCGCTTTAAATATACCCAATGACACAGCCTCCACAGCCGTCTGTGGAAATGAATTCCACAGATTCAGCACCTCCAGCTAAAGAAATTCCTCATCTCATGTCTGTTCTAAAAGAACTTCCCTCTACTTTGATCCTGCACTCCCTCACCATAGGAAACATCCTCTCCACATCCACTCAGTCTAGCCCTTTCAATATTGGATAGGTTTCAATGAGATCCCCCCTCAATTTTCTACACTCCAGAAACATCAAACGCTCTTCATAAGTTAACCCTTTTATTCCCAGGATCATTCTCGTGAGCCTCGTTTTATTTCAGATTTCTGTGATTTGCAGGTATTTGATTTTATTGGCAGACTCTTTTTGGTAAATTGTATTATTACTGCGGTACAGTGAAAACCTGCATTCTGTCCATGCAGATCAGTTCATTTGGACAGTGCAGTGGAAACTACAGAGTGAAGTGTCACAGTTACAGGGAAAGTGCAGTGCAGGCAGGCAGTAAGGTGTGGGGTCGTTACGAGGGAGATGGTGAGGTCAGGGCAACACACACAAAATGCTGGAGGAGCTCAACAGGTCAGGCAGCATTTACGTTCCACGTTACCGGACAACGGTCAACGTTTCAGGCTGAGACCCCTCAGGACCGGAAAGGAAGGGGGAGGGAGCCAGAATAAGAAGCTCAAGCTGTTGCTCTGGGTTTCCAGCATCTACAGAATCTCTTGTGTTTAAGATTGTGAGGCCAAGAGTCCATCTCTTCCTCCTGCAGAATGGTCAGTACTCTTACAGAGTGGGACAGCAGCTGTCCTTGAGCCTGGTGGAGCACCCTGGGAAATACTGGAACGTTCAAAACTTGTAATAAGTTAGAAATGATAATCCGGTAGTTTATAATTCAGCCTTTTAAAGCTGATAACAGTGTCCCTCCCACCCGCCAGACCCGGTATTGAAGGAGTCATTGTGACAGGGTGAAGGGCCGATATGACAGGGGGTGTCATGGTGGCTCAGCCGGTATAACCGCTACCCCGCGGCTCCAGCAACCCACGTCCAATCCCACCCTCCGGCACCATCACTGATTACACGTTCTCTCTGTGACCATGTACCTCCCCTCGCCCACGGGGGCTCTGTGGAACAGAGTTTGGCCACTCAGCCCACCATTCTATCACAAGACTTATTAAGCCCCTCGACCGCATTCTCCTGTTCTGGTTCCCTCCCCCAGCATTTCTACCCCGAATGAAAGGGTTACTGTGCGAGGAGCACTCGATGCCTCTGGGTCTGTACTCACTGGAGTTCAGAAGGATGGGTTGGGGGGGGGGACCTCATTGAAACCTTTCAAATGGTGAAAGGCCTCAATATAGATGTGGAGAAGAGGTTTCCTATTGTGGGGGAGTCTAGGACCAGAGGGCACAGCATCAGAATACAAGGATGAGAAGGAATTTCTTTAGTCAGATGTGGTGAATCTGTTAAATTCAGCTGTGCAGACAAGGTTATTTGAAATGGAGGTTGAGAGGTTTAGATTAGTCAGGGTCAAAGGTTAATGGGAGAAGGCAGAATGGGGTTGAGAGGGAAATGGATCAGCCCTAATGGAATGGCAGAACAGACTTGATGGGCTGAATGGTCTATTGCTCCTATCACTTATGCATATCCTATCACTCCATCGACCTGATGCTGGCCCCAGGTTTGGGGTTTCTCTGCATCTGAATCCTCCATCCCACCTCCCTCTCGGCCCCCTCTGTCTGTTTCCCATCCCCCTACCCACCTTCTCGCGCCTCTCTATCTCAGAACCCAGTGACAGGAGGAACAAGGAGGGAACCGTTCCAACATCCGATGGTGGAGGGGAAGGTACGAACACGTCATCTCTCTCTCTCCTCTATGACTGTATCTGACTTTCTCTCTGAAGTTCAAAGTAAATTTATTATTGAAGTTCATATATGTCTCCAAGTACAACCCTGAGATGCATTTCTTGCGGCCATTCACAGTAAATACAAGATATGTAATAGAATCTATGAAAGACAGGACCGACAGGCAAAAGTCAACGACGACAAAAAAGAATAAAGAAATAGAAATAAATAAATAAACAATAAATATTGAGAAAATGAGAAAAAGCGTCCTTGTGGGAACATTTCAGTGAAGGGGCGGGTGAAGTTATCCCCTCTGGTTCAGGAGGGGTGATAACTGTTCCTGGACCTGGTGGTGAAGGTCCTGAGGCTCCTGAACCTCCTTTCCGATGGCAGCAGTGAGTCTGAATGATGGATGAGGCTTTTCTGCGACAACACGCCGTGTACTGGGGAGGGCTTTACCCGTGATGGACTGGGCCGCCCACCTCCTGACCTGTGACTCGGTGTCAGACGTTGATCAGTACCAGCTCGAGAATGCTTTGCTGCACTAAGGAGACCGGAAAAGTTCAAACAATCCAGTGTAACCCCTGTCCCGCGTCGACACCTCTTGTATTTGTCTGCCCCACAGAAGTGACACAACCGCCACACCCAAATGACCGACAGGATAGTGACGATACACTCTTTAAAAACATGGAAAACCTACAACACAATACAGGCCCTTCGGCCCACAAAGCTGTGCCGAACATGCCCCTACCCTAGAAATTACTAGGCTTTACCCATAGCCCTCTATTTTTCTAAGCTCCATGTACCTATCCAAGAGACTCTTAAAAGACCCTGTTGTATCCGCCTCCAACACCGTTGCCGGCAGCCCATTCCACACACTCATCACTCTCTGCGTAAAAAACTTACCCCTGACATCTCCTCTGTACCCACTCCCCAGCACCTTAAACCTGTGTCCACACCATTTCAGCCCTGGGAAAAAGCCTCCAACTATCCACACGATCAATGCCTCTCATCATCTTGTACACCTCTATCAGGTCACCTCTCATCCTCCGTCGCTCCAAGGAGAAAAGGCCGAGTTCACTCAACCTGTTTTCATAAGGCACGCTCCCCAATCCAGGCAACATCCCTGTAAATCTCCTCTGCACCCTTTCTGTGGTTTCCACATCCTTCCTGTAAATTCTGTTGATGTGGACTCAGCCACGATGAAGAAAACATGAGATACTCCCAGCAAAGTTACTTTTTAGAACATTAAAGAGTACAGCTCAGTAAGAGGCCCTTCAGTCCAGGACGTTTTGCCCATACAATTACTTTAGCAATCAAATAGCCAAATTTTATCTCTTCTGTCTACACAATGTCCATATCTTCACATTCATCTGCCTTTCTAAACGTATCTGCCCCCACCCAGCCCAGACAGCGTATTCTGGGGACCCACCACTCTGTGTAAAGACCTGCCCTCACATCTCCTCTGTAATTACCCCCTCTCTTTAAATGCTGCACTCTGGTATCGGCCATCTCACTTAGGGGACCGGGAAGCTGAGATCGGCGTTGGATCTGAGGGAGGGATGTCAGAAGGTGTTCTTGTTCGATAGTTACACCTTTGATTTTCCCCACAGCCGGTTCAACTGGGTGCAACCCTCACATGCCCTCCCCCCGGCAGCATTCATGGAGGTTTGCAAGGTGAATCTGGCCAGGAGCTGTCGAGGAGTGGTTCTGCCCGGCCCCGAGGTCTCCAGGAGCCTGGTCAATGGGGGAGCGAGGGCGCGGGCTATTTCGGGTACAGACTGCGACTGGAAACCACTGTCGCCCTGCAGGACATCCAAGAACCTAGATGGGCGCTCCCCGCCAGAGCCTCCTTCATTCAGGCAAGGAGCGGGCGCCGAGAGGGGAGGGAGGAACCCTGGTTGTCTGGGTGCCGTCTAGCCAAGTCGTTGCATTCGACGTTTCAGATAAGATGTCCCAATCGTGGGGAAGGGTCTCAGTTGGAACTGTCGACTGCTTATTCGCCTCTGTTGATGCTGCTTGACCTGCTGAGTTCCTCCAGCACTGTGTGTGTTCCCTCCGGGTTACGTTGCAGTGAGGTGACCCCTCAAAGCCTGCCCTGCTCTGGGCCTCGACCTTCTAGGTGGTTTGTGGGGGGTGGGGTACCGTTTAGTGGATGGTACACTGTACCAGGGGGTCTCTTTACCCCTACAAGCAATCGGCACGGATAGCAAGAGACTGGACCCCAATGCAGGACACGTGCACAACAAGATCCCACAGGGTGTACGGGAACATTGCAGAAGAATGTGTTTGAGAGGGATAATACATCATGGTTGAATGGGGAGCAGATGCTGGGCCAAATGGCCTGATTCTGTTTCTCTTTCTTAAGCCCATTGCCCTCCTGAGGCCCAGTACCTGACACCAGTCCTCTCTCCTGGGCCAGTCTTTTGCGGTGTAGCCCATCGAAGGTCCTTGCTCTTCCAGGAATGAGGTCTTTGGAGCTTCTGATGGTGTTTCTGTAGCTCTGGGTATCTACGGGATTGGGTTGTTAGCCCCGTGTTCAACCCTCCTCCTTTGACAGCCCAGATTGGGACCACCTGTGGCGGAGATTTCCTGCCATCTCTTCTGGTCACACGTGCCTCTGTGGAGTTGGTGGCCCCTCCATAATTTGACTCTCCCTGTAGCTGATCCAGTCACTCAGTAACTGGGTTCCCACACGGGCACCGGCAATCTCTGATGGGAAACTGGTTTGCTCTCCAGAGCCGCGTTATCCGCTTCCCAAAAGCAGAGCATCGGAGGTGATTCAGTGCAGCAATAACTTTAATAATAGGTAGCAAAATAACAGGCCACGAGGGGCCACAAAACAAGAGCAAACAGAAACTAAACAGAACAAGGTAGACTTTCAGCAGGGAGAGCGAAGGCGAGGAGTGACTGGTTGATGCTGAGTGAACATAACAGAACTGTAGATGAGAATGGGGGGTGGGGGAGAGGGTTTAAATAGGCTGCAGGTGATGAGTTTGAAACAAGTGTCAGGTGAATCCTGTTAGATGGGTGGAATCTGGGATGTGCCTGCACTGACTCTCCCTGAGTTATCCAGCTCTCGACCCCCCACCCCCAAACTATCTGACCCTCGAAACCCCCGAGTAATCTGGCCCAGGACCCCACCACCGTAAGTTATCTGGCCCAGTTCCGGAGGTGGACTCTGGGCCGGAGGAGCAGAGGGTCTGACGGGCTCTTTTACTGCCTCCTTGCAGGCCGACATCAGGGATTACCAGGAGCTCTATGAGGCGAGTGAGGGAGTGGACTGTGTGTACCACGCTGCCTCGTACGGGATGTCGGGTACGGAGCAGGTGAGTGGAACCACTCATCATCTCTTGGTGTCGCCGTATCTATTCTGAGGTGAAATCTGTTAAGGCATTAAACCAGGCCGGTGAACAGGAAACCCTCCCTCCCTCTGCATTCTCTACCTCTCTCTACTCCTCTCTTCCCTACTGTTCCTCTCCTCCGTTCTGCTCCCCCTTTCTCCCCTTTTGTAGTCAGAGCACTACAGCACACAAACAGGCCCTTCAGCCCATCTAGTCCAGGCTGAACTGTTATTCTGCCTAGTCCCATCGACCTGTATGCAGTCCACAGCCCTCCATGTACCTTTCCTAGCTTTCCTACCTCCTCCCCTCCATCCCTCTGCCTCCCCTCCCTCTCACCCCTTCCTCCTCTCCCTCCCTCCCGTAGACCTGTGCAGAAGCTGCTCCTAAGTTAGCCTGTCTGGCGAAATCTGAACACCCCCTCGGCGTCTGAGCTACCTGCCCTTTCCCACAACCACACTGATAGTGACAGCACAGTCTGGAAAATACCCTTTTAATAAATAAAGAGGAATTTTTCGTGCAGCCTCGGTATAGTCTGACCCTCACCCATTTCTTAATTTGCTTGTAATCGTTGGGAAAATGGAGAGGGCAGGGATCAGGTGTTGTGTCTGGGGGTCGGGGAGACGTGACAGGAAGGAAGGAGGGAGGCAAGGAGGGGCGAGAGGAGAGAAATGGGAAGGTCAGGATAGCAGCCTTGTCCAGGATTGTGTAGCTGGGGGAAAACAGGACATGGGGGTCAGACAGGTATTTCTGTTGATGCAGACATTGATTGACCTGTAATGGAGGGGGTCTGACTGACCTGTAATGGAGGGGGTCTGACTGACCTGTAATGGAGGGGGTCTGACTGACCTGTAATGGAGGGGGACTGACTGACCTGTAATGGAGGGGGACTGACTGACCTGTAATGGAGGGGGACTGACTGACCTGTAATGGAGGGGGTCTGACTGACCTGTAATGGAGGGGGTCTGACTGACCTGTAATGGAGGGGGTCTGACTGACCTGTAATGGAGGGGGTCTGACTGACCTGTAATGGAGAGGGACTGACTGACCTGTAATGGAGGGGGACTGACTGACCTGTAATAGAGCGACTGATTGACCTGTAATGAGGGTCACTGAATGGAGGCACTAGCTGACACGTAATGGATGGGCACTGTCCTGAAATGGACGGACTAATTGCTTTCTGTTTATTGACTCTAACAGGCACAAAAGTGCAGTTCACCTTTGAACCCCCAGCACTGTGAATCATTGTAAATCCCAGAGTCTACTGGACAGGTCAGGGTTAAATTGCACATTCTGAACACCTCCCCTTTTGTATTTTATCTGCTGCGAATTTCCATCCTTACAGCTTCACAAAGAACAGACTGTCCGTAAACATTGGCAGCACCAGAAATGTCATTGAAGGTGAGGAGACGATCCGTCGGCAAAGCCTGTGTTTATGTAGCACCTTCACTGTCCAAAGGCACGAGGCTCTTACTGTTACAAAGAGATGAGCTTTAAGGAGAGCCTTTGTACAGGATGAAGAGCTGAGAAGAATTACTGGGGTTCAGTGGTACCCTAGCAAACATCAGTCTCTCAAGGAGCAAGAGTGGGAGGAGGCCACTCGGTCCATCCTCTGTGCAGCTGATATCCCTCCTGAAGCCACTTCACATGGAGAGGAATAAATAGTCGATGTTTCAGGCTGAGAACCGTCAACAGGAAACATCATCTTGTGGGCTGTTTATTCATTTCCATCAGTGCTGCCCAACCTGCTGAGCACCTCCCCGTCCTCTGTGTGATACTCTGGATCTCCGGCAATGAATTTTCCTTTGGAAACCTATCCATTGGGATTTAAGTGTTTCAGAGTGAGGCCTCACCTTCATCGTAAGTGAAAAGGAAGTTAAGAAATCGCTGTCTCTACCGGCCCAACGAGCTCACACCGCCCAATTACACCCACGTGACCAACAAGCCTCCTGACGCATACGTCTCTGGAACGTGAGAGGAAACCAGAGTATCCAGGGAAACCCCACGTGGTTACAGGGAGAACGTATTAACTCCTTACAGACAGCGGTGTGAATTGAAGCCGGGTCGCTGGTGCTGTTAAACATTTCGCTAACCACTACGCTATTCGTGCTGCCCGCGTCCACGTACAATTGACAAGAGCCCGCGTGTGACTGCGGTCTGACCGTGACATCACCGTCCTCCTCTCTATATCCGCAGTGTGCCTTCGTCGCAGTGTCCCACGTCTGGTCTACACCAGCACCGTCAACGTGGTGTTCGGAGGAGAGCGCGTCAAGCAGGGCAATGAAGCAACCCTTCCCTATGTCCCTCTACACAAGGTACCTGACGGGCCAGCTCACTCCAGACCCTTCCTGCCCTTCTCACACTCACAATCACTGAGATACGGTGTGCCGTGAAACTTGTACAGTGCAATATACTAAAAATGGCCATAAATCCCAAAATATGTATAACTTAGAGAGATAGACAGATAACACAAAAAGAGAGCAAAGATAGTGAGATAGTGTTCATGGGTTCAGTGTCCATTCAGAAATCTGATGGCAGAGGGGAAGAAGCTGTTCCTGAATCATCGTGTGTGTGACTTCAGATTCCTGCACCTCCTCCCTGATGGTAGCGATGAGAAGAGGACATGTCCCACGTGATGATGCCTTCTTGAGGCATGGCCTCTTGAAGACGTCCTTGGTGATGGGGAAGTTGGTGCCCGTGATGGAACAGGCTGAGTTTACAACTCCCAGCGGCTCTTTCTGATCCTGTGCCGTGGCCCCTCCACGCCAGACGGTGATGCAGCCAGTTAAACTGCTCTCCATGGTACATCGGTAGAAATTTGCAAGTCTTTGGTTACATCACCAGCAGCAGCCATCCTGCAGACATACAGAAAGATGCTGGGACAGGGCCAGTAACATCATGAAGGGTCCCACCCACCCTGCTCATGGACTGTTTGTCCCACTCCCATCAGGGTGGAGGCTATGTAGCATCCACAGCAGGACCACTACAGTGACTTTCCCCAAGCAGCAAGGCTGATCAACACCCCCAACCAGTAACCCACCCCTCCACACCCCCAACCACCACTACGTCATCATTTCCTCTCAGTCACTTTGTGTACAGACACTCCTGTTCCTAGCGTCACTTTATGCACATACAATCAATAAGCTATCTTATGTATTTATATTTACTGTGTTCTTTATCATATTGTGTTTTTTGTTGCTGCATCAGATCTGGAGTAACAATTATTTCATCTTCCTTTACACTAGTGTTCTGGAAATGACATTAAACAGTTTTGAATCTTGAATTGTAACCAATCTAGAATAGCAAATCTCCTCAAACTCCAAGTGAAATGTGGCCACTGGTGTGCCTTGGTGATTGCATCGATATTGCGGGACCAGGGTAGATCTGTGTGATTCCCAGTTGTGTCACCTACTCCCGGACGAAGGCGGTGGCGGATCAGATGGTCCTGGCAGCAGACGGAACGCTGCTGATGAGCAAGTGTCCTCACTACTACACCCCCTCCCTCTCCAAGCACGATCCCCATTTTCCCAAACCAGGGGAAATTGTTAACTATTTAGGGTTACGGTGTGGTACAGACACTTCCAGCCCCTGAGGCACACTGCCCAACAACCCCCAGGACAGTTTCCAATGACTAATTAACCTAGTAACCGGAACTCCTTTGGACTGTGGGAAGAAACTGGAGCACACAGGGGAAGAGCGTGCAGACTTTCTTGCAGAGGATGCCGGAATCGAACTCTGAACTCTTGATGCCCACAGCATTGTGGGACCAGACCCTGACTAATGAACACCAACACACCACGCACCTCCTCAGCCCACAGCAACTTTGAGGGATCTGTGGACGTGGACCCCAAGATCTTTCTGTTCCTCCACACTGCTAAGAATCTCTGTACTCTGCCTTCAACCTTCCAAAGTCCTGCTTGTACATTTGAACCTTCCCCATCAAGCCGCTGGGCTGCGGTGTTACTGAGAGCCCCCGCGGGACTGCAACTCCACAGGACGTGTCAGATGACAGGGTGTAAATTTAGCGGCAGAATAATGTGGTGAATTAAACGATCCCCTGTGGGAGTTAAACGCTTCATTAACTGATCTTACACCACCCGACTGACACACTCTGTTCTGTATATTCCAGGATTTCTCCTGCTTCTGTCAGGCAGCTGGGAAGCTAGGGGTGGAATTTTCACCTCCCGTGACGCCTCACAGAGAAGTGTGTGGACTGCTCAGGTTGATGGGGTTGTTTAGAAGGTGCAAGCGTCCGGGGCACCGTTAGTTGGGGGAGTGAGTTTAAGAGCCGCGAGGTCATGCTGCAGCTCTATGAACCCTGACTGGACCTCGTTTGGAGCATTGTGTTCAGTTCTGGTCACCTCATTACAGGAAGGATGTGGAAGCTTTAGGGAGGGTGTGGAGGAGATTTACCAGGATGACGCCTGGATGAGAGAGCATGTCTTATGTGGATAGGTTGAGTGATCTCGGGCTTTTCTGTTTGGAGTGAGTGACTTGATAGAAGTGTACAAGATGATAAGAGGCACAGACAGAGTGGACAGCCAGAGACCTTGTCCAAAGGTGGGAATGGCTAATCCGAGGGGGCAGAATTTTAAGGTGATTGGAGGAAAGTATAGGGGATGTCAGAGATAAATTCTTTACACAGAGAGAGGTGGGTGTGTGGAACACCCTGCCGGGGGTGATGGTAGAAGCAGATACATTAGGGACATTTAAGAAACTCTGGATGATAGAAAAATGGAGGCTTTGTGCAAGGAAGGGGTTAGATTGATCTTAGCGCAGGTGAAAAGGTCATGGGCGAGAGAGCCAGCACTGTGCTGGGAACTGCTCCCATACTTCTGCCTGAAACTCTCTCCCTGATCTCCGCTGCAGCCTCCGGGAATCTACAGGCCTGTAGAGCAGAGACACCTGGCACGAGTTGCGGTAGGTACCCAAGCCCCTCACACCTCCAAACCCTGATGGGTGAGCAGTTGGTCTTCACAGTGAACAGAACTCACACGGACCATTCGGTGTCATGGTAGCGTAGCAGTTAGCCGACACTATTACAGCCCGGGGCATCAGAGTTCAACTCTGTAAGGAGTTTGTACGTTCACCCCGTGATCATCAGCCTTTCCTCTGGGTGTTCCAGTTCCCTTACACAGTCTAAAGATATACCAGTTCAAGTTTAAATTTAATTTTCACTCTACTATACATGAACACCCATGAATATAGCCAAATGAAACAGTGCTCCTCGGGGCCAAGATATGAAACACAGTACCAACAGTCTCGCATGGCACATACAAGTTATCAGTAAAATACATCACACACAAAAAAACTTCGTCCAGGTCCCAGAGTGCATGAATGTTGCAGTGTTGGTCTGCTATAAACTCCGTACAGCTCGTCTTCTGCTGAGTGAACACTGGGGGGCAGCACCAGCTCTGGCTTGATTCAATTGTCCTGTGATTGGGCTGCCATCGAACAGGAGGTTGCTGGGCAGCACAGCTCATTGATCTGGAAGGGCCTGATCCACGTGGTATCTCAAAACAAGTTAATTACATGACAGACAGGTACAAAGCAAAGCTAAAATACTGCGGGGTGTATAAAATCTCGAGGGATATATGCAGTTTTTTTCACAGCGTTGGGGAATCGTGCCCTGGAGGGCTCAGATAAAATGATCAGAGGACTGAAATTCAAAGGGAAGTGAAGGGCAACATTTTCACCCATAGTGGAGAAGCTGCCAGAGGAAGCAGTCATTGACAATAGTGTTTAAAAGACACCGGGACAGCTTCATGGATCAGATTCAGAACCAGGTTTATTGTCACTGACAGATGTTGTGAAATTTGTTGTTTCGTGGCAGCAGTACAGTGCAAAACATAAAAAAAACTATAAATTACGATTTTTTAAAATGGTGCAAAAGAGGAGTTGTGAGGTTTAGGGAAATGGTTATAGGGCCAAACGTCAGCGAATAGAGAGAGACATTGAAGGTCCACTTAGACACATTGGTGATAGAAAAATGGAGGGCTATGTGGGAGGGAAGGGTTAGATTGATCGGAGTAGGTTAAAATGCCGCACAACACTATGGGGCGAAGGGTCTGGTCTGTTCTGCAATGTTTAACGTTCTATAAATGGGAATGACTCAGATGGAAATTTTGGACAGCATTGACAAGTTGGGCTGAATGGCCTACTTCTGCTCCTATTTCTTATGGTCTATGGTCTAAATCAGCAGACGCTGGAAGACTGAAACAAAATCAGAAAACACTGGAACCTTTAGGGATAAGAATGCAGACATTAGTAGGAACAGATACAGACATTAGCAGGAGCAGAGGCCAATGAGTGAAGGGACAGAAGATGAAAGGTAGTCAGCTCTCTTTATACTCTACAGATAAAGATAAAAATGCTGAAGGTGAGGTTGCTGGTTTACAAACAGGCAATGTGTAGTGGGGAGAGGCTGATGATGGGGCAAAATTGCAGTCAACAGGGTGAGTTGCAACATAAAAAGCGGATGAAATTGAGAAGAGTGATTACAAGACTGAAGGTGTTATATTTCAATGCACACAGTATATGGAAAAAGGTCGATGAACGCAGCATATTTGCATATTGGCATGTATATTTTTGTAGGCAACACTGAATCATGACTGAAAGAAGATTAGAGCTGGGAACTCGATATCCAACGATACTCTTTGTATTGCACTGTTGGTAAAAAATGAAATTAAATCATTAGAAGATGACTTGGGGTTGGAAGGTGTTGAATCACTGTTGTTAGAGCTAAGCAGCTGCAAGGCTAAAAAGACCCAATAGTAGTTGTATACAGAGCTCCAACAGTAGTGAGGATGTGGCCTACAAATTACACTGGGAGACAGAAACGCAGGCCAAAAGGGCAATGTTACAATAGTGACGGGGGTCTTCAATATGCGGGTAGATTGGGTCAGGCAGGTTGGTGCTGGATTCCAGGAGGGGCAATTTCTAGAGTGCCTATAACACTGATGTTTTAGAGAAGCTTATGGTTCAGCCCACAAGAGGATCAGCTAATTTGGAAAGGGTGTTGTGCAATGAACCAGAATTAATCAGAGAGATTAAGGTAAAAGAATTCTTAGTGGAAAATGATCATAATATGATTGAATTCACCCCGAAATTTGAGAAGGAGAAGCTAAAGTCAGATGTATCAGTATTACAGTGAAACAAAGGGATTTACAGAGGCATGAGGGAGGAGTCGGCCAGAACTGAATGGAAAAGAACGCTAGCAGGGATGACGGCATGGAAGCAATGGCTAGAATTTCTGGATGCACAGGATATAAACATCCCAAAGAGGAAGAAGTATTCAAAAGGCAAGATGACACAACCATGGTAACAAGAGAAATCAAAGCCAACATAAAAGCCAAAGCGAGGGTATAAGATAGAGCAAAAATTAGAGATAAGTTAGAGGACTGGTGTGCATTTAAAAGCCATCAGAATGCAACTAAATATCTCAATAAGAAGGTAAAGCTGGAATCCGAAAGTAAGCTAGCCAATAACATTAACAAGGATACCAAAAGTTTCTTCAGGTATGTAAAGTGTAAAGGAGAGGTGAGAGTGGATATCGGACCACTGGAAAATGATGCTGGGGAGGTAGTAATGGGGACAATGAAATGACAGATGAACTGAGTATGTATTTTGCATCAGTCTTCATTGTGGAAGACACTAACAGTATGGTGGAAGTTCCAGGTGTCAGGGGGTATGAAGTGTGTGAAGTTACCATAACTGGAGAGAAGGTTCTTGGAAGCTGAAAGGTCTGAAGATAGATAAGTTCCCTGCACCAGATGGTGTCCACCCCAGGGTTCTGGAAGAGGTGGCTGAAGGGATCATGGAGGCATTAGTAAAGATCTTTCAATGATCTCTATGTTCTGGAAAGGTTCCAGAAGACTAGAAAATTGCAAAAATCACTTCACTTTTCAAGAAGGGAGTGAGGTAGAAGAAAGGAAACTCTAGGCCAGTTAGTCTGACCTCAGTAGTCGGGAAGATGTTGGAATCGATCATCGGGGATGAGGTCTCATGGTACGTGGAGGCACATGATAAAATGTGCCATAGTCAGCATGGTTTCCTCAGGGGAAAATCTTGCCCAACAAATCTGTTGGAATTCTTTGAAGAAATAACAAGCAGGGTAGACAAAGGAGAATCAGTTGATGTTGTGTACTTGGCCTTTGACCAAGAGATTGAGGCTGAGAGGGAAATTGGATCAGCCATGATGGAATAGCGGAGCAAGCTCGAAGGGCCAAATGACTTAATTCTGCTCCTCTATCTTATGGTCTGATTCCATTAAAATTTGTAGATAAGAGTCAGCCATTCAGATAGCCCTATTGAAATAAAGCAAAATCAAGAGAAGCCCCAGAGCTTTCCAGATTCGTTCAAATGCAACCACTAGGGGGCATACTGAACAATTCCATATACATACTGTGACTACTAGGAAACATACTAAACAGCTACTTATGTACAAATAGTTATATAAAAGTGTTAAAATATTAAATATAATGTTAAGCTGCAAAGAAAGTAACAATTAAACAGTCTAATCCAACAAACATCTTCCTTCTGTCCCTGCTCTGCCTTAGATCCCAAATAGGGTACAGTGTTCACATGAGCTGGACCAAGTAGCCTGCCCTGGAAAGGAGATTGCAGAAGGGGTGGGCATGGGGAGCGGGTGAATGGCCTGAATCTAGACACTATGCACAGGAACAGGCCCTTCATCCCTCAATGTTGTGCCAAACCAATTCAATTAGTAACCAAATGACTAATTGATCTCTTCTGCCTACACAATATCCATGTCCTTCCACATTCCTGACATCCTGTGCCGATTGAAACATCTCCTAAACGTCCCCAGATGTGTCTGCCTGTACCACCACCCCAGACAGCACATTCCAGACAACCACCGCTCTGCGTGTGTCAAAACCTTGCCCCTCACATCTCCCTCTCACCTTAAATGCATACCCCCGGTATCAGACATCTCAGCCCTGGGAAAAAGATACTGTCTGTCTACTCTCATAATCTTACAAACTTCTCTTAGATCTCCTCTCAGCCTCCACCTCTGCAGAGAGAACAACCCATGTTTGTCCACCCTCTCATTATGACATGTGGCCTCTAATCCAGGCAGTGTCCTGGTAAGCACCTTCCGCACCCTCTCCAAAGACTCAACATTACTCCCACTGCAACTGTATGCCATACTCCAGAATGTTATATGCGTCCATCAGCCTCCTTTGCTCCAGGGAAAACAAGCCCTGCCTGTCCAGTCTCTCTTTATAACTGAAATCCTCTGATCCTGGTGACTCCCCTGTGTTCTCTCCAGAACAATACGCCACTCTGGCCTCTTAATTGTTCTCCTCACCCGTCCATCACCTCCCCGCGGTACCCCTCCTCCTTCCCTTTCTCCCATGGTCCACTCTCCTCTCCTATCAGATTCCTCCTTCTTCAGCCTTTTGCTTTTTCTACCTATCACCTCCCAGCTTCTTACTTCACCACCCCCTGCCCCAACCAATCACCTTCTAGCTTGTCCTCCTTCCCCTCATCCCACCTCTTTATCCTGGCATCTTCTCTCTTCCTTTCCAGTCCTGATGAAGGGCCATGGCCCAAAACACCAACTGTTTATTCATCTCCATAGATGCTGCCTGACCTGCTGAGTTCCTCCAGCATTGTGTGTGTGTTGCTGTGGTGAGTCAGCCGGGCTCCTGTCTTCTACAGGCCTTACGTCTTGTTGTGTTTACAGAGTGGACAGGCATACTACATCAACGATGGTGAGGCCATAAATGTGTTTGAATGGTTAACCCCACTGGTCGGTCTCCTGACATTTTGTTATCCATACTGGAGTAAAATCATTCATATTATTTTAGGAAGGGATCGCCACAGTAACGTAGCGATTAGTGTGACACTATTCCAGCTTGGGGCCTTCTGGAATTCAGATCCCAATTCCGGCACCATTCTGTGAAGAGTCTTTCTGTCCTTCCCACGGAGTGCGTGGTTTTCCGAGTTTCCTCCCACAGTCCAAAGATGTACTGGGTTGTAAATTGTCTCGTGATTGGGTTTGGGTTAATTGTGGGGTTGCTGGGGTGACGAGGCTCAAAGGGCTGGGAGGGCCTATTCCGCACTGTGTCACTAAATACATTTGTACTAAATACAAATACAATAAATAAATAAATAATACTAAATTATACTATGGAAATCAAAAAAACTGCAGATGCTGGAAATCGGAAATAAAAGCAGAAAATCTTGGAAATACGTGGCAGGTCTTTTTTAAAGCTGGGGCTCTCTAAGGCTTTGGTCAGGCCGCACTGGGAGTACTGTAAGCAGCTTTGGGCCCCTTTTCTCAGAAGAGATGTGCTGGCATTAGAGAGGGTCCAGTGGAGGTTCATGAGAATGATCCCAGGTATGAAAGAGTTAATGTATGAGGAATGTTTGATGGCTCTGGGCCTGAACTCACTGGAATTTAGAAGAATGAGTGGAGGTCTCATTGAAACCTATGAAATATTGAAAGGCCTAGATAGAGTGCATGTGGAGAAGATGTTTCCTACAGTGGGAGAGTCGAGGACCAGAGGCCACAGCCTCAGAATAGAGGGAACGTCCCTTTGGAAAAGAGATGAGGAGGAATTTCTTTAGCTAGAGGGTGGTGAAACAGTGGACACCATTAATGCAGATAGCTGTGGAGTCCAAGGCATTGGGTATATTTAAAGCAGAGGTTGATAGGTTCTTAATTAGTAAGGTTATAGAGAGCAGATAGGAGGTATAATTAGTCAGCCATGATGGGATGGTGGAGCAGACTTGATGGGCCGAATATCCCCATGTCTTATGATCAGGCAGCATCTATCGAGAGAGAAACAATCAAGACTCTTCATTGTTAATGGGCCCTGCACCTGCATTGACAACACACACAAAATGCTGCGGGATCGCATCAGGCCAGGCAGCATCTATGGAGAGGCCTGCCGAGTTCCTCCAGCATTTTGTGTGATTTACTCCGGATTTCCAGCATCTGCAGAACTTCTTGTGTTTATTGTGGGTAGTCAGTGATTGTCCATTACTATCACACGAACCAAGCTACAGTGAAAAGCTTTTGTTTGGCTGCTGTCCGGACGGGTCAGTCCAGAAGTACGTTGAAGTAGTAAGAAGCTCAGAGTACAAAGTAAGTTTATTATCAAAGTACATATACGTCACCATATACAACTCTGAGATTCATTTTCTTGTGGGCATTCACAGCAAATACAAAGAAACACAGTGGAGTCAATGAAAACCCACACACTAAAGGTAAGTAACCAATACCCCAAAGACAACAAACTGCAAATACTAACAAAAAAATAACTATTGAGAACATGAGATGAAGAGTCATTGAAAATGAGTCCATAGATTGTGGGAACAGTTCACCTTTGAGGGGAGTGAAGTTATCCTCTCTGGTTTAAATGCCTGATGCCAGAGGGGTAATAACTGTTCCTGGACGGGGTGGTGTGGACCCTGATGGCAGCAGTGAGAAAAGAAGAGGATGCAGAATAAAGCACTGCAACTACAGAGAGAGTGCAGTGCAGGGGCCACGAAGAGGTAGATTGGGAGACCAAGAGTTCATCAAGACCAAGGAATTGATTGAGTTCAGGAACACACACCAGTCGTCTTTGAGGGATCAGCAATGGAAAGGGTGAACAGTTTCAAGCTCCTTGCTAACAACATCTCAGAGCATCTAAGCTGGGCCCAACACATTGATGCAATCATGAAGCCATTCAGAGGTTATATTTCATTAGGAATTTGCAGAGATTCAGCATGACATCTAAAATGTTGACAAACTTCTATAGATGTGTGGTGGAGAGTATAGTGACTGGCAGCATCATCGCCTGGTAGGGAAACAACAATGCCCTTGAATGGAAGATCCTTCAAAAAGTAGTTGATATGGCCCAGTCCATCACAAGTAAAGCCCTCCCCACCGTAGAGCACATCTACATGGAGTGTCCTCACAGGAAAGCAGCATCCATCATCAGGGACTCCCACCACCAGCCTATGCTCTCTTCTCGCTGCTGCCATCAGGAAGGAGGTATAGGAGCCTCAGGTCCCACAGCACCAGGTTCAGGAACAGTTATTACTCCTCAACCATCAGGCCCTTGAACCAAAGGGGACAACTTCACTTGTCCCATCATTGAAATGTTCCACACAACCCATGGACTCACTTTCAAGAACTCTTCAACTCATGTTCTCGATATTTATCGGTTTTTTTTATCTATCTATCTATCTATTTATTTATTTATTTATTTATTTATTTATTTATTTATTGTGTTTGCACAGTTTATTGTCTTTTGCACCCAAGTCAATGTGGTCTTTCATTAATTCCATTATTGTTGTTATTTTATTATGGATTTATTGAGTATGCCTACAAGAAAATGAATCTCAGGGTTGTATATGGTGAATTCATGTCCTTTGATAATAAATTTACTTTGAACTTTGGTATGTTACTAGAGATGCTTGCAAATTTCTATAGATTTATGACTGGGTGCATCAGGGTCTGGTATGGTAGTGCCAATGCACAAGCTCGGGAAAAGCCAGAGGGTTGTACCCTCTGCCTGTTCCATCGCGGGAAGTGGGGTTATGGTGGAATCAGCTGTTTGTGAACTCACCCAATTTCTCTCTCTTCCCACCCCCCACTAGTTTGTACAACTAGGCTATTGACCCTGGCTCCACATTCCCACCCGGCTTGTTTATGCAGCAGGTGAGTTACCATTGTCTGTCACGGCTCTGTGTGGTTTTGTCTCTTCGACATCTCTGACCTTGGCCAGACACTCCCATCTCACCATCAACGGGGGGAGGGGGGGGGGAAGAGGTTGGAGATGAGGGAGTGGCAGAGAGAGAGAGGGGGTAAGAGTAGAGGGAAGGGTCTGCCTTCATCCCCCTCTTCCACCCTTTATCACTCCCAAGGGCAAGGGAGGGAGCAGGTGGATAGGACAGAGAGGGAGTGAGATGGAGGGGAGGGGTAATGTGGGTGAGGCCATGGTTCCACTGTCTCATTCATCCACATTGCTTTATTGAGGACCTCCCGCTTGTTGCCCAAGCTCCCTCCCACAGCAGTCGGGCAGGCTGTTTTGTCCAGGTTCCAGTTCCCCTGGACACAGTTTGATGGGTGTGTGGAATAGGAAGTACACAATTCAGCAGAAGGCCAAACTCCACTCAGGAGCATCAAACCTCTGCATGCTTCATTTGGGCAGCAGACCCACATACACTTGCTTGTGCGTTCATCATGTGATGTGGGCGATCGTGGTCTTTCCATCACTATGATTGTTCTTGGCAAATTTCTCTACAGAGCTGGTTTGCCATTGCCTTCCGGGCAGTGTCTTTACAAGACCGGTGACCCCAGCCATTATCAATACTCCTCAGAGATTGTCTGCCTGGTGTCAGTGGTCACATAACTAGGACTTGTGATCTGCACCGGCTGCTCATACGACCATCCACCACCTGCTCCCATGGCTTCACGTGACCCCGATCGGTGGAGGGGGGGGTGGGAGGCAGGGCTAAGCAGGTGCTACGATTGCCCAAGAGAAAGACCGCCTTACGCCCCCTGATGATGCTGAGGCAGAGAGAAGGGGAGGCTGGTTTCCGTGATGTGCTGAGCTGTGTCCACAACTCTCTGCGGTTCCCTGTGGTCACAGGCAGTGCAGTTGATTCGAGATTAGCTTTATTGAAACACACAGTGGAATGGGTTGTTGGCGTCATATCAAATCGGCAAGGATTGTGCTGGGGTCACCTCCCACTCTAGCATCAACATAGCATACCCCCAACGCTCTGCAGAACACAGTAAAACGCAAGCCCTGTTCCTCCCTTCCAACCACCCACATACACGGTCCTCTAAACCCAGGCTGGCAGGATGGAACAGGGTAAAGGTTATGTTTTTGTAACTCCAAAACTTTAAACTAATTGAACGCAAAAACATGAAGCCAGGAATGATGTACCCCAGTTTGTTTTTACTTTAAGCAAGGCATGCACGTATAACATTGGAGAGTTACGATGTGTGCGACTCACCTGCTTTTACATACAACCTGTAATTAATTATTCAAATGAACAAGAATACTTAATCAAACAATGTACTTGCAGAGCAACACACACAAAGTACTGGAAACAGAAACAGAAAATAGGTGCAGGAGTAGGCCATTCAGCCCTTCGAGCCTGCACCGCCATTCAGTATGACCATGATCATGGCTGATCATCCAACTCAGCACCCCGTACCTGCTTTCTCTCCATACCCCCTGATCCCTTTAGCCACAAGGGCCAAATCTAACTTCCTCTTAAATATAGCCAATGAACCGGCCTCAACTGTTTCCTGTGGCAGAGAATTCCACAGGTTCACCACTCTGTGTGAAGAAGTTTTTCCTCATCTCGGTCCTAAAAGGCTTCCCCTTTATCCTTAAACTGTGACCCCTTGTTCTGGACTCCCCCAACATCGGAAACAATCTTCCTGCATCTAGCCTGTCCAATCCCTTTAGAATTTTATACGTTTCAATAAGATCCCCCTCCTCAATCTTCAAAATTCCAGTGAGTATAAGCCTAGTCGATCCAGTCTTTCTTCATCGGAAAGTCCTGCCATCCCAGGAATCAATCTGGTGAACCTTCTTTGTACCTCCCTCTATGGCAAGAACTCAATATCTATGGAAAAGAATAAATAGTTGACATTTTGGGCCGGGGCCCTTCTTCAGGGCTGAGTGGGAAGGGGGCAGATGCCAGAATAAAAAGGTGGGAGGTGGGGGTGGGGAAGGAGGCCGGCTGGAAGGTGAAAGGTGAAGCCGTGGGTGGGAAAGGTTGAGGGCTGGAGAAGAAAGGATCTCACAGGAGAGCAGAGCGGACTGTCGGTGAAAGGGAAGGAGGAGGGGACCCGGGGGAAGTGAGTGAGAAGTAGTGCAAGGTCAGAGTGAGTGGGGATTAGAGGAGAGGGGTTTGCAGAAGGAGAAATCGATGTTCATGCCATCAGGTTGGAGGCTACCCGATAGAATACAAGGTGTGGTTTCTCCACCCTGAGGGAGGCAATGGATGGGAGTTGGAATTAAAATCTTTGGCCACCCACTTGTGGCCAATGGTGTGGAGGTGCTTGACAAAGCAGTGAAGTGTTGACTCACCTGGAAGGACTGTCTGGGGCCCTGAATGGAGGCGAGGTGGGTAGTGTATGGGTGGGTGTCGCACGTTAGGCTTCCCGCAGGGTTGGAGATTAATGGCAAGTGACGAATGGACAAGGGAATCGTGGAGCAATCCCTGTGGAAAGTGGGGAGGGTGTGGGTAAAGATATGTTGGAGATGGAGGAAAATGCATTGGATGCTGAGGCTGATGGGGAGTTGGGTATTGACGGTGGGAAGTTGGGGTGAACGCAGACGTACAGGAAACGGAGGAGATGCGGTGAGGGCAGCTTCAATAGTAGAGGGAGGGAAACCCCGTTCTTTGAAGGAGGAGGACATCACTGAAGTCCTGGAATGAAAATCTGTGACCTGGGGACAGATGCGGTGGAGGTGAAGAAACAAAGAGGGGAATAGCATTTTCACAGGAGATAGGGGTACGAAGGGGTACAGTTGAGATAACTCTGGGAATCAGTAAGTTTGTAAAAGATATCGGGTGACAGTTTGTCTCCAGAGATGAATAGACAATAGACAGTAGGTGCAGGAGTAGGCCATTCGGCCCTTCTAGCCAGCACCGCCATTCACTGTGATCATGGCTGATCATACACAATCAGTACCCCGTTCCTGCCCTCTCCCCGTATCCCTTGACCCCGCTATCTAACTCTCTCTTGAATGCATCCAGAGACTTGGCCTCCACTGCCTTCTGGGGCAGAGCATTCCACATATCCACCACTCTCTGGGTGAAAAAGTTTTTCAGCATCTCTGTTCTAAATGGCCTACCTCTTATTCTTAAACTGTGGCCTCTAGTTCTGTACTCACCCATCAGCGAGAACATGCTTCCTGCCCCCAGTGTGTCCAATCCCTTAATAATCTTATATGTTTCAATCAGATCCCCTCTCATCCTTCTAAATTCCAGTGTATACAAGCCCAGTCGCTCCAATCTTTCAACATAGACAGAGAGATCAAGAAACAGGAGCAAGTTGTCAGAGATGGTCCAAGCAATTTTAAGGGCAGGGTGGAATTTAAGGCAGACTTGATGAAATGGAAGAGTTCAGCATGCATGCATGAAGCAGTGCCAATGCAGTTGTCAGTGTAGTGGAGGGAGAGTTGGGGAGTATAACTGGGGAAGGCTTCGAATATGGACTGTTCTACATCTCCATTGAAAAGGCAGGTATAGCTAGGGGCAATGTGAGTGCCCATGGCTGCCCCTCGAGTTTGGAGAAAGTGGGAGGAGCTGCAGGAAAAATTGTCGAGGGTGAGGACCGGTTCGGCCAGGCAGAGGAGGGTGCTGCTGGAGGAGGATCGGTTGGTTCTTTAGTTACGAAAGAAGCAGAAGGCTTTGAAGCTGCCTTGATGGGGGACAGAAGTGTATATGGATTGGACATCCATGGTGAAGATGAGGTGGTCCGGGCTAGGGAATTGGAAGTTACTAATAGATCAAAAGCATGAGGAGTGTCGTGGTTGTAGGTGGGAAGGGACTGAACCAAAGGGGATAGAATGGAAACAAAGACATATTTGCAATATTACTCAAATACACAATAAATGGGAGCAGACTGTTTCTGCTGAGGTTGGGTGAGACTAGTACTAGAGGTCATGGGAAAAGGGTGAAAGGTGAAATATTTAAGGGGAACCTGAGGGGCATGTTATTCACTCAGGGGGCAGTGAGAGTGTGGAATGAGGTGCCAACGGAAGTGGTGGATGTGGGTTTGCCTGTGACATCCAAACTAGAGGGGTTTGGATCAGGTACCTGGATGGGAAGGGTACAGAGGGCTCTGGTCCAGGTGAGGGCCAGTGGGACTAGCCAGATTAATGGTTTGGCACAGACTAGATGGGCCAAAGGGCTTGTTTCTGTGTTGTAGTGCTCTGACTATTGCCCAGAATAAGTAGGGCCATGGTTTCTTTAATAGCTCGGGAAGGGTGTGGTGTCATAGAGCTGGGCTCACCTGAGGCATGCCACCCGAAAGCAGGCAATGGGTTGGTAGCTAGTAGATACCCTCCCCATCCCTTCCCCCACTGAATACATCCTCACATGCTTGCAAAGTTATCAAATCCAACAAGAGCTATCAGAGTGGGAAAGGGATAAAGAGCAGTAGGGAAGCTCTGTGGCAATGGCTGCCTTGCGTGGGATATTCCAGGGAGCCAGTGTGGGCCGAGGGGCCTCCGGCGAGTGATGTAACATTGCCTGTTGAGTTACTCCTCATATTCCTTTCTGCAGGTTCTGTCACACACACCTTCAGCATCTAGAAAGCCAGGAAGCAGCTGAGATACCGCCCCAGCAAGTACGATCTCTCCGATTACGTCAAGCAGTCCCTAAAAGCGCGGCTGCAGCGGACGGGCTCCCTCTGTCTGCTGCTGAGAGCTGCTTTCCTTGTGCTGGTAGTTCTCCTGTTGACCGCCCTTCATCCCCTGCCCTGCGGACACAGCCCACTTCTGGCCACCTGTCCCAGCTAAGACCCTGTGAGCTCTGCGGTCAAAGAGTAGGGCTGCCTTGCTGACGTTTCCCCTTTTCCCGGAAAACTGGGGGAGTGGACCATGCACATGGTTGGAGAACCATCATTTCTTACTGTGAAGGAGGCCACTTGGCCCAGTTAGCCTCTGCTGGCTTAAAAAGTCTATTCCTTCCTTCCAATTCCTTAAGTTCAAGTTTATTGTCATTTTAACCGTAGACACATATTCCACCAATGTTCCTCTGAACCAAGGAGCACATAACAGTATGTGTAACTCACTCAAAGTAATATTACTATGAATAAATTAAGTTAGAGTTCAAGTTTAATTGTCATTCAACCATATACTTGTACAGAGCCAATTGAAACCGTGTTCTTCTGGGGCCAAGGTGCACAGCACAGTACCAGCAGTCACACACAGTACATATAATTATAGTGGCAGAAAAACAAACAGTTGCAAACATCATGTTAGAAAGTAAAAATTTAGCCCATGTCCCTCCCTGAGTGTCATGGCCTGTAGATTGTTACAATGCATAGGACTTGTCCTGGAGCCACGTTTCTGCAAGAACAAGGATGCAGCGGCTCCTCATCTTGCCCAAGTGCAGCTGCAGACAAAGGCAATCCAGCTTGTCTTGCACTGAGTGAACACTGGAGGGCAGCACCAACAGGAGGAGTCCTCCCCGCCGGAACGCGGAATCCAGCGGCACACAGTCAGCTGTGTATCTGCGTCACAAGTTAAACAGTGAGCTCCTATACTCTACCACTCACCTACACACTAGAGCAGGGGGTCTCAACCTGGGGTCCTCGGACCCCTCACCTCACTGGCATAATCCCTGCACTAGAGGGGAGGATCTATCGAGACACAAGAGAATGCAGATGCATTAACAACCTACTGGGCAGACTCAGCGGGTCGAGCAGCTTCTGAAGAGAGGTGGACAGTTGACATTACAGGCCGAGGAAGAGAAGTTTTGACTATTCTGGGGAAATGGGACAGGATTAATGATTGAGCCAACAGTAACCATAGTTCTATTAGACTGTAATTGGTTAGGGAAAGGGATGGATCTGGTTCTGAAGTTCCAAATTGGGGAAAGGCAAATTTTGATCGTATTGAAGAAAGGAAATTGAGCAACTTGGGACCTGTGACCAGAATTATATTTGATTTAAATTAGAACACAAGACATGAGAGCAAGACTTAGCCATTTGGTCTATCGAGTCTGCTCTACCATTCCATAATAGCTGACATAATATCCCCCCTCCACCCCAGCCTTCTCCCTGTAACTTTTGACATCCTTGTGAAATCAAGAACCTATCAACCTCTGCTTTAAATACACCCAACGACTTGGCCTTCGCAGCCATCTACAGCAAGGATTTCCAAAGTCACTAGCTTCAGGATAAAGAAATTCCTCCTCATCTCAGTCCTAAATGGACATCCCTCTATTCTGAGACTGTGCCCTCTGGTCCTAGACTCCCCCACTATAGGAAACAAGTCCACTCTATCAAGGTCTTTCAATATTTGATAGGTCTCAATGAGATCCCCTCCTCATTCTTCTAAACTCCAGAAAGTACAGGCTCAGAGCCGTCAAATACTCCTCACAAGTTAACCCTTTCATTAGTTACTGGGAAGGTACAGATCTGGTCCTCAAGTTCCAAAATGGGGCAAGACAAATTTTGATGGTATTAGACAGGAACTTGCAAAAGTGGATTAGAGCAAGTTGCTAATGGGCAAAAAGATCTCTGGCAAGCGGGAGGCTTTTAAAGTGAGATAATGAAAGTTCAAGGGCAACACGTCCCTGTTGGAGCGACAGACAAGGAATCAGGAACTCTGGATGATAAGGGATATTGAGGCCCTGGCCTAGGAAAAGAAGAATTGTCTGGATACAGGTATTTGGGATCAAGTGAATCCCTGGAGGGGTAGAGACTATCTACGTCAGTGAACCAGATTGGTTATTTACCGCAGTCCAGTGACACTGCTGGAGTGGGAGACACACCTGCAGCATCAGGCCAGGCACCAATATTAATAATAATAATTTTATTTATAGAGCACTTTGCACACAGAAGACTTAGTTCAAAGTGGGGTAAAAGTTCCAAATGGAATAAGAAGAACGCAGTGGTTAGCAGTTGGCGGGAAGCTATAACACCGCAGGGCGCTCCAGAGTTCAATCTGTACATCCTTCCTGCAGAATGCGTGGGTTTCGTCCGGGTGCTCTGGTTTCCTCCCACAGTCCAAAGACATACCAGGTAGGTTAATTGGTCATTGGAAATTGTCCCGTGATTAGGTTCGGGTTAGTTGAGTCTGCTGGGACGGCTCAAAGGGCCAGAATGGCCCACTCCACACTGTATCGTTAAAATAAAATAAATACATCTCCCCTTCCAGCATCAGATCCAAATGGAGCATAAACCCTGGCCCCTGCCTCGTTAGCTTCTCTCTTTCTGCACTGTTTATACAAGGTAATTTGGAGTAATTTCTTATGTATTGCACTGTGACAAAATAGCACATTTCACAAGTCAGTGGCTGCTTTATTAGGTACACCTCGTTAATGCAAATATCTAATCAGCCAATCATGTGGCAGCAACTCAGTGCATTAAAGCACACAGACCTGGTTGAGGTTCATTTGCTGTTCAGTCCAAATATCAGAATGGGGAAGAAATGTGATCTAAGTGACTCTGACTGTGGAATGATTGTTGGTGCCAGACGGGGTGGTTTCAATATCTCAAATTGTTGATCTCCTGGGTGCAAGGTACAAAAAAAAGCATCCAGTGAGCAGCAGGTCTGTGGGTGAAAACAGTTTGTCAATGAGAGGTCAGAGGAGAATGGCCAGACTGGTTCAGGCTGACAGCTCAAATATCAACCCGTTACCACACTGTGTGCAGAGCATCTCCAAACGCACACGTCGAACTTTGAACTGGATGGGTCACAGCAGCAGAAGATCACACCGGGTTCCACTCCTGTACCTAGTAAAGTGGCCACTGACAGCACGCCAGTAATAAACCCGATACCAATTCTGAGAACAGGAAGAAACGGAGTTAACGATTCAGGTCTGATAACCTCTGCTGGAACTGAATTGAAAACACCTGTGGACTAAGATGTTAATTACCCTGTGCTATCATCAGTTGATCTGCCACCTGTCTTCAGGAGTTTCAGCCTGTTTATGATCAAGACTCCCTCGAGGTGGTGGGCCAGCAGCGTTAAAGCACCACCTCCCACTGGTGAGCCTAACAACTTGGCATCGGCCTCTATCAGAGTTGTTGGTCGCTTCCATCCAACAGATGGAATAGACTCTTCAGGGGTCTATGCAGCTACTGAAGGGATTGCAAAAGGTGGATACACTGTCCGACTATTTGCCCCTCTGGACGTACTTAGTCCACACCCATGATGATCCTGTCTCCGCTACCTCAGCTACATCCCTGCTGGTTGACTTGATCTCTCTTCTAGTAAAGCCAAGGTCACGCAGCCACTTCTGGAAAGTGAACGCAATAAAGCCATGGCACCCTACTTCAAATAGATAGAATGAGACCTTCCACCCTCTGTCTCTGCACTCTGATCTTAATCCTGCATACTTGGTTAACTTGTGCTCATGGGCTTCATCGATGTTGTCTTCCCAGGGGGCTGTGAGTTCACCAATAACCACTTCTCTACTGGTGTCAGACCAGATGATTATATCTGGACACAATGTGGTGAAAACTATTTGCTCCGGGAAACTGCCTTTCCCATCCAGGTTGGCCTTGACACACCAATCATTGGCTGAAGAAAGTATGCTTGATCATGGGCCTGCACTGTACACCCTTGACTTGGAGCCTTCTTTCACAAATGATATGCGATGTTCTGTGCAGCATGGGGCATGAGATAAGTTGTGCTGCAGTACTCTCTGCTCAACCGCTTCTGTTACAACTTTGAGAACGTTGTTATGTCTCGTACATGCCGCTGGAAAGATTGACTCTGCATGCACTCGAAATATGCTGAAGTGTTCCCTTCGCGCCATAAGCAGTACACCTGTCTGTCTTATCTTCTTACCAGGTGCTGAGGTTGGCAGGTGTTGGGAGCAGGTCATACACTGCTCTATATAGAAAAGAAATGCGGAGCAGTTCCATCTGCCACAGAACATTCCAAGATAGATGTTGTTGTTCAACACTTTCCCACCAGGTCCAAGCCCCTTGTTTGACCAGGCCAGCTGCTTTAGCTAGCCTCTTCTCTTCTACCTCTCGTATTTCATGCGTTACAAAGTCACAGTGCTCCTTACCTGTGGAAGATGACCACCACTTGTAGGTTGTCCATCCAAGTCCCTGGCGGCCTATGAGAGACCCCAGGGTCGGGATGCCTGGGTTGACAACATCACGATCTCCCGATGAGTGGACTCAAACTCGGAATCGGATAGCAGAAATTAACGATGAAGATTTATTCAAAGAATAATACAGAGAATAATCAAACCAAGAGCTCAACTTGCTCGAGATTTGCGTACACAGGACTCAGTAATAAGTCCCAGTCCAGAATAACCTTAACTAGAACTCGGGCAACCCGTGCAGGCCGAAATCAAAAACTAATCACTTAAGAACGCGAAGTATACGAAAACCACTTTCACATAAAGAACGTCACGAAAAACACTGACAACTTAATGATGAAAGTAATCATAAAAGAACGCAAGTAAGTTTAGGTGCGTCGAGACCTGGCGCTCTCTGGCGCCCCTCGCTGGTCGGGAGGGTTCATGACTCTCGGAGGACCTACCTTGGGCCCAATTGGGACCAACTCCAATTCCAATTGTGAGGAAGCACACTCTACTTCATTAGGAATTTGAGGACGCTGAGAATATCACCACAGATTTGCGAATTTCTATAGATGTACCATGGATAACATTCTGTCTGGTATGTGCAGGATCAGAAAAAAGCTGCAGAAACTTGCAAACTTGGTCAGCTCCATCAAGGGCCTCCCTACCACTGAGGACATCTTCAAAAGGTGATGCGTCAGGAAGCTGGCATCTGTTATTAAGGCCCCCCATCACCCAGAACATGTCCTCCTCTCATCAGGATGTACAGGAACCTGAAGGCACACACTCAATGATTCAGCAATAGCTTCTTCCCTTCCAAAGTCAGATTTCTGAATAGCCCATGAAGCCTCATTATTATACACTATTTTTGCATGATTTGTTTTTTATATATTCTTAATGTAGTTTATAGTATTTTGTGTTCTTTCTTATTGTAGTTTATAATATAGTTTGTGCATTGCCCTGCATTGCTTCCGACAAACAACGAATTTCACAACATAAGTCAGTGTTAATAAACCTGATTCTGTAAGATTTTGCCCACCTTGGAAGTTCTGCCTCTGACCGACAGACTGGGTGGCCAGCACTGGCCTCTGCTGGGCTCCTGCAGTTAGGCAAGAAGCTGGTGTGATGGACTTTGATAAGTAAATATTTGATGATAAAGATAAATTGGTTTATTATTCCTACTTCCACCCAGATAAAGAGAAAAACTTTTGTTTGTGTGCCATCTGGACAATTCATTTCACGTTGACATTGAGCACATCTACACAGAGTGCTGTTGTAGGAAAGCATATCTATCATCAGGACCCCAACCATCCAGGCTGTGCTCTCTTCTTGCTGCTGCCACCAGGAAGGTGGTACAGGAGCCTCAGGACTCACACCAGGTTCAGGAACAGATGTTATCCTCAACCATTAGGGGATAACTTCACTTGCCCCATGATTGAACTGTTCCCACAAACTATGGGCTCACTTTCAAGGGCTCTTCATCTCATGTTCAATAGTTTGACAGTTCTATTTACTATCAAGTCAAGTCAAGTCAACTTTTATTGTCATTTTGACCATAACTGCTGGTACAGTCCATAGTAAAACTGAGACAACGTTTTTTCAGGACCATGGTTTACATGACACAGTACAAAAAATTAGACTGAACTACGTAATTAAAAAAAACACAGAGAAAGCTATAATAAACTACAGACCTACACTGGACTGCATAAAGTGCACAAAAACAGTACCAGCGTTACAATAAATAATAAACAGGACAGTAGGGCAAGATGTCAGTCCAGCCTTCTGGTATTGAGGAGTCTGATAGCTTGGGGGAAGAAACTGTTATATAATCTGGTCATAAGAGCCCGACTGCTTCGGAGCCTTTTCCCAGATGGCAGAAGGGAGAAGAGATTGTATGAGGGGTGCATGGGGTCCTTCATAATGCTGTTTCCTTTGCGGATGCAGCGTGTAGTGTAAATGTCCATGATGGCGGGAACAGAGACCCCGATGATCTTCTCAGCTGACCTCACTATCCGCTGCAGGGTCTTGCGATCCAAGATGGTACAATTTCCGAACCAGGCAGTGATGCAGAGAATGTATACAGTATACAACCTGAAATAGGACCCACACCACCAGATTCAGGAACAATTATCACTCCTCAACAATTAGGCTCTTGAACTACAGAGGAAAACAACACTGTACTGTTCCCACAACCTATGGACTCACTGTAATTTACTTGAATTCTATTGGACATTCCAAGAATTCACCCTCGGATCCAGATTCATTTATTAATCATGTGTACATCGAAACATACAGTGAAATCTGTCGTTTGTCTTAAAAACTAACACAACCTAAGGTTGTGTTGGGGGCAGCCCATAAGTGTCACCTGACCCACACATTCCAGCTCTAACATAGCACGCTAGCTCACCATGTTCAGCAGAATTGCTGAGCATCGCTTCACATTGTTAGTGCTATCTTGGTTTACTGGATGTACGTATGTAGATCGTGTCATTTCTGTATTGTCACACATGCCTCTAATTTCTTTATTTACAGCAAGCACAAGATTCAGAGCCCAACAAATAATTCCCAGCGAAGATCCCTGCTCCTTGCTGTTTCATCTCAGACCACATTTGGAGTATAGTATGTAGATCATGCTCCACCAAGAATATTTCACACCACAACCCGCTGTTATCAAATTTTTTTAAAACAATTCTTTCATAAAACTGAGCAACACACACTAAATGCTGGAGGAACTCAGGAGGTCAGCCAGCATCAATGGGAAAAAGAAATCAGAATCAGGTTTAATATCACCGACATATGTAGTGAAATTTGTCAATTTTGCGGCAGCAGAACAATGCAATACATAATAATAGTGGAGGAAAACCATGAATTACAGTAAGTAATAGTAAATTAAATAAGTATTGCAAAAAGAAAAACAAAAAGATATTGAGTTAGTGTTCATGGTTCAATGTCCATTCAGGTTTTGGCCGTTAAAAACGCTTTCAAAATTTAAGTTCTAATTCATGCAGTACTATTGTTTGTTATTATTATTGACGAAATATGTAATATTATAATTTGAAAGTTCTGTAAGAGTTCATGGTTATTTGATGTTTTAAGATAACCGGTTTTTTAGATTGAGAAGTATTTAATTTTTGTAATATTTAGGAAGTATTAAAATAATGTTATATTATATATTCTCATTGTAAAATTATTAATTTATATATATATATATATATATATATTTGCATAATATGTGAAACTTATGATAGTAACTTAGGTTAACAAAAAGAAACGTCTTGGCAGCGGTGGGATTCGAACCCACGCCATCGAAATGACTGGAGCCTAAATCCAGCGCCTTAGACCACTCGGCCACGCTACCACGACGGCAGAAGCGCCTCTCGGCCGCTATTTCCCCGTCTTTGCGCAGCCGTAGTTGCCGTTCTTGCGGTCTCCAGGCAACCTAGAGTCTGGATGGCGGCCTTCCACCCGACATAGCCTCAGAGTCGGGTTGGTAGGTGAGATGTTGTACCCGCGCTCAGTGTAGGCGGCTTTAATGTTCCCGCTCTCGCTCGGCCACCGCGGATGGAGCGAGGAGAGGAGGCCGATAGGTGGGTGAGGGTGTGTGGAAGTGTTAATGGAGCTGTGTGGAGTGGAGGGATTGAGGAGGGTTGAAGGGGGTGAGGAGTGAGTGAGAGGGATGATGAATCGGGGGTGAGGAGTGACAGGAGGGGGGTTAGAGATTGAGTGAGGTGAATGAGCGTGTAGGTAGAGGGTGAGTGAGGGGTGACGAAGTGAGGGTTTAGGGGTGGGTGAGGGGAGTGAGAGTGTAGGGTGGATGAGGGTGTGGGGGTGAGTGAGCGTGTTAGGTAGGGATGAGTGAAGGGAGTGAGAGTATGGGGTGGATGAGGGTGTGGGAGAGTGAGTGTGTAGGTAGGGCTGGGGGCACATGTAGGGGGTGAGTGAGGGCAATGAGTGTAGGGTGGGGTGAGAGGCTACGAGTCATGGTGAGGAGAGTTGAAGGTAGGGAGTGGGTGAGGGGTGAGGGAATGGGGGTATTGATTAAGAGAACGGGAGGGTGAGGAGTTGGGGAAGGTGAGGGCAATAGGGAGTGGGTGAGGAGAGGGGATGAGGATTAGGTGAGGTGAGGATAGAGGGAAGGAGAGAAGAGTGAGGGAGAGTGAAGACTGGGGGCATAAGTAGTGAGGGATGGATGATGGGGCAGGTGAGGATTGGTAAGCTAAGGGTGCGGGCGATATATGGGACCCTTGAATGGGGATGGAGGACAGGTGAAGCATTGGGGTGGGGAAATTGGGTTTTGGGGTAATGGATGGTTTTATGATCTGGGAGGGGGAGTATAGGAAGGGGAAGGAAGACAGTAGTGGGAAGGATTAAGGGTAAGATGGAAGGATGTGAAAGAGAAGGGTATCAGACTAGGTAGAGAACAGAAAGTTAGAAAAAAGTGAGTGGGAGGAGAATATGGTGGCACATAATAAATTTGGGTAAAGTTACCATCCACAGTGATACTATGGACTTCACCAGGCAGAGACCTGGATCAAAGTTCAAAGTAAGTTTATGTGTATATCACCATTTACGCATTACGTTGTGATTCATTTTCTTGTGTGTAAAAGTTTGGATGGTTCAAAAGTAAAAAGAAATTACAGGCTGCAGATTAAGCAGTAATAGTTCAGAAAAAAGTATGTCTAGAAGTTTTGTGAACTGCCTTCAAAAGGTTGCCAGGTATCGCCAGCACCAAAACAATGCACATAAATAAGTAGCAGGAATAGGCTACCTAACCCCTCAAGCCTGCTTCTTAAGTTCATAAGTGATCTGATTGTAACCTCTTACTCTATGCTGCTATTTACCCGTGGTAATCTGATGGTATGAATATCAATTTTTCCTTCAGGTACTATTCATTTTCAATATTTCAGTAATATTTGAGTAATATTGTAAGTATATTTCTTCGTCGTTTACATAAATGACATATGTCAATACACTGCCACCGCGTATACATGCACATTGCTAAAGTAAAAGAAAAAAATTAAACTAAACATACACAAGTTATCTCCTGGCTCTGTGTTTTTCTTGTAACTAGCTTTTATGTTCTGGAGTTAACAAAACATAATAGGTACACCTCGTATTCTGTCCAACCTGATTACATGAACATCAATTTCTTCTTTGGGTGAGTTTTTTCCCTCTGCCTTTTCTCTTCTATTCCTCACTCTGGCCTCTTACTACTTCTCCTCACCTGCCCATCACCTCCCCCTGGGTCCCTTCCTACTTCCCTTTCTCCCATGTTCCACTCTCTTCTATCAGATTCCTTTCTCTCCAGTCCTTTACCTTTCCCACCCAGCTGGCTTCACCCATCACCTAGCTAGTCCTCATTCCCCTTCCCCACCTTTTTATTCTGGCATCTGCACTCTTCCTTTCCAGTCCTGAAAAATGCTCTTGGCCCAAAAAGTTGCCCATTTATTCCTCTCCATAGATGCTGCCTGACCTGCTGAGTTCCTTTGCATTTTGTATGTTGCTCTGAATTTCTGTGTCTAATCTTTCTCTGCTTATCAAGAATTTATCCACTTCTGCCTTAAGCATGTTCAGACACTGTCTCCACCACCCTATTAGGGACAAAGTTCCAAATGCCCACCACCTTCAAAAAGGGAAAAAATTATTTAATTTTTGTCCAAGATTCTGATTTCTCCATTCTCCCACAAGAGGAAACATTCTATTGGTACCAGTTTATATTGTCATGTATATAGTAGTAGAGTGGAAACATTTAGTTTTGCAAACCATCCATACAGATGAATTCAAAATGTATATTGAGGGAAAAGCTGTAACAGAATGCGGAATAACAAGTTAGTGTGCGGGTAGACAATCAGGTGCAAGGGCTATGACGAGGTAGATTGAGGTCAAGAGTTTACATTGTTGGCTGAATCAAAGGTGGTAACAGATTGGCATATAGGAAGGAGATTGAAAATCTAGTTGAATGATGCCACAACAACTCTCAATGTCAGCAAAACCAAAGAGTTTATTATTGACCACAGGAGGAGGAAGCCAGAGGTGCATGAGCTCATCAGGGAACTGGAGATGGAGAGGGTCAGTAACTAAGTTCCTTGGCATTATCATATGAGAACATCTGGGACCAGCTTGTAAGTGCCTTTACAAAACCTCTGCTCTGTTAAAAGATTGCGCAGATTTGGCATGTCATCTAAAACTTTGACGAACTTGCACATTGGGCGAGTATCCTGACTGGTTCTTCATCATCATGTGCCATACCCTGCCAGAGCCTCGGCAACCACTTTCTTCCACTGCGATCTGTTGGCAGTCAAATCTCTGGCAGTGAGGCTGGTCTACTTCTTGATGTTGTTGATCCAGGTTGTCCTCTGTCTGCCTCAGGAGTGGCTTCCTTCTACTCTGCCTTCAAACACAGTGCATTCCAGTGGGTCATCAGTTATTGAGATGTGTCCGAAATAGCAAAGCTTCCTTTGGATAATGGTTTCCAGAAGTATTGGTTTCATGCCAATCTTTTCTAGGATGAAATTGTTTGATCTTCTTTCAATGTATGATACCCCAGGGATCTGTCTGTGTCCACATCTCAAATGCTGTCAACTTCTTTTCATCAGCTGTTTTTAGGGTCCATGTTTCACAGCCATATAGAGTTACTGGCCAGACAAGACTCTTGAGGAGGCGTATCTTGGTGTCAGTGCTCACAGATCTATCTTTCCAGATGTTCCAGAGTTTGGTAGTGCTTGTGCGTGCCATTGCTGGCCTGCCTTCGCCTTATTTCCTTGCTGCATTCATTTGTATCATTTAGTTCTGCACCAAGGTATATAAAGGAGGACACTTGTTTGATCTTGTCATTTCTGATGTGGATGTCAGCTTGAATTGCAGTTTTGCTTATCACCATAACTTTGGTCTTCTTGCCATTTATCAGCAATCCAAATTCAGCAGAGACTTTTGCAACATTATTGAGTAGTGCTTGTAGGTCTTCTTCTGTTGTGGCTAGCAGGGCTGTGTCATCTGTGTATCTCAAACTACTGATGGTTCTTCCTCCTATTTTATTGCCAGTCCCATGAACATCACAGTGTAGATGTTAGAAAGGTATGGAGAAAGGATTCAGCCTTGGTGGACTCCTTTCCCATTGCAGAATGATTCCGTCTCACCAGATGTGGTCTGAAGGCTGGAGGATTGCATAGCATACAGTGTTTCTAGAAGAGCCACTAGGTGTGGTGCCATACCCAGTTGAATCATTGTCATCCACAGTTTGGTGTATTGGACACAGTCAAACGCCTTTGAGTAGTCTATGAAACAGATGTACAGGGGGGTATTTTCTCCATTATTAGGCGCATGTTGGTCCCTAGTACCTTGGCCGCACCTGAAGCCAGCCTGTTCGAGTGCGATTTCTCCATCCACGTAGTTCTTTAGTCTCTCAGAGATGATTATGAGTATGACTAGTTACATCACAGCTTGTTATGGAAATACCAATACTTAAGAACGGAAAAGTCTATAAAAAGTGGTGAATACAGCTCAGTCCATCACTGACCAAACCCTCCCTACCACTGAACACATCTACAAAGAGCACTGGCACAAGAAAGCAGTTTCATCATCAGGTACCCTTGCCATCTGGAACATGCGGTCTTCTTGCTGCTGCTATTCGGAAGAGTGTACAGGAGTCTTAGGACCCACACCACCAGGTTCAAGAACATCAGGGTCCTGAATCAGAGTGGATAACTTCACTAACCTCGACTCTAAACTTGATTCCAGTCTGTGGAATTGCTTTCAAAGACTCTAAAAGTGAATGTTCTCAGAAATGTTTATTTTAATTATTGCGCACTGATTATTTGTCAGTCTTTATGTATAGCTTTCCATTAGCTCTGTTGTATTTTGTTATTTTCCTCAATGTTCATTAGGAGTTTGAAGAGATTTGGCATGTCAATAAATATACTCAGGAACTTCTATAAATGCACCATGGAGAGCATTCTGACAGGCTGCATCACTGTCTGGTATGGTGGGGGGGGGGGGGGGGCCTACTGCACAGGACCGAAAGAAGCTGCAGAAGGTTGTAAATCTAGTCAGCTCCATCTTGGGTACTAGCCTACAAAGTACCCAAGACATCTTCAGGGAGCAGTGTCTCAGAAAGGCAGCATCCATTTTTAAGGACCTCCAGCACCCAGGGCATGCCCTTTTCTCACTGTTACCATCAGGTAGGAGGTACAGAAGCCTGAAGGCACACACTCAGTGATTCAGGAACAGCTTCTTCCTCTCTGCCATCCGATTCCTAAATGGACATTGAACCCATGGACACTACCTCACTTTTTGAAATACACAGTATTTCTGTATTTTGCATATTTTAATCTATTTGATATGCATATACTGTAATTGATTTACTTTATTATTATTTTTATTCTATGTATTTTTTTCTCTTCTAAATTATGTATTGCATTGAACTGCTGCTGTTAACAAATTTCATGTCACATGTGGATGATAATAAACCTGATTCTGATTCTGAAAAATGCCTGTAAGAAAATTAACCTCAGTGGTTTCTGCTGTTGCATGAATGAAATCACCAGAGAAAAGTACTGGTAGATATGAAGCAGCTTCTTTATTTGACAAAACAAGATACAGCAGACATCATATTGATGTGGGGCTCAATACTTTATGTGCTAAACATCAAAGGACAGTTACATATTTACAATGTAGATTATATCTGGAATACACAATATTCCAGATATAATATCACCAGTGCCCTATATTACTGAAGCATAACTTCCCTTCTTGCATATCATCTTCCTTCACACTAAACGATAAACTCAGCCATCTCCATCATGGACACCAGCCTCACCAACATAGAGCATATCTTCAAAAGGTGAGGCGTCAAAACGCTGGCATCCATAATTAAGGACCCCCACCATCCAGGACATGGTCTCTTTTCATTACTACCATCAAGGAGGAGGTACGGGAGCCTGAAAACTCAATGTTTTAGGACCAGTTTCTTAATAGAATAATAATAAATACTTTATTGATCCCAAGTAGGAAATTCATTCATTACAGCAGCAACATTTAAAAGCACACTTGGTAGTGTGCAGATTTAACAAATAACAAAGTACAGAATAATAATGTACACAGTAATAACTTACCAGTGTACCATAATTTGCAATAATGTATGAAATAATAAAACAGAGACTTTTGTACTATGATGTGTGTTCTCCTGTTGCACAGAGATGAACTGTTGCATTTGGAATGAAAGATTTTCTATAAGGATCCCTGTGAGAGCAGAGCTAAGTGAGTCTGTTTGAAAGGAATTTCCACTGTTTATTCAGTAGGTCATGGAAAGGATGTGCCTGATTGTCCATAATGGATAAGTTTGTTTAGTGACCACCTCTCCACCACTAACTGGGTTGTAGCCAAGGACCGATACAGTCTTTTTGATGAGTTTATTTAGTCTTTTTGCATCACCAGCACTGATGCTGTCCCCCCAATGTAAAGCCGCAAAGAAAACTGCACTCACTACAGCAGACAGATAAAAGATCTCCAACATCCTACCACCATCAGATTTCCAATGGACAATTAACACTACCTCTCTAATTTTTATTCTACTTTTGCTCAACTTACTTATGTATTTTTATTGCAATTTGTAGTATATTTTATGTATACTGCAATTTCATGACATATATTAGTGATAATAAATCTGATTCTGTGGACTTTACTAGTTCACTTGCTGTATCCCTCAGCATCTCAGAGCTCTGTAATCTCTCAGCATTTAAATATTATTGCTCTCCCCCCCCCCCCCACCTTTTTATGCTGGCTTCTACTCCCTTCCTTTCCAGTCCTGATGAAAGATCTCAACCTGAACCATTGACTGTTTATTCCCTTGCATAGATGCTGCTTGACCTGCTGAGTTCTTCCACCATGTTGTGTGTTTTCCTTTGGATTACCAGCAGCTGTAACATCTCTTGTGTTTCAATATTATTGCAGCGGCATATTTTCACTGATAAATTAGACAATTTCATATTTCCCTCATCATATCTGATTTGCCCACTTACTTCAATTACTCGATGCAAAGAGTTTTCTCCTAAATAACACACATTACCCGAAACTAATTTATGTTCATAAATACACTGTTTTATAAAATGAGACTTTGCATTGTCTTAGTATAAGGTATCATTTTAACTACTTACAATGCTTATGTCAGAAAGACATCAATATATTATTTTCAAATGATTCATCTCAGTAACACACAAAATGCTGGAGGAATTCAGCAGGTCAAGCAGCACCTATGGAGGAGAATAAACACTAGATGTTCTCATTTGAGAGGACTGGAAAGGAATGGGGCAGAAACAGGTGAGGGGGGAAGGAGTACAACTGACAGGTGATAGGTGAGGGGGAAGTGAGTGGAGGATGGGGGGTGAAGTGAGAAGCTGGGAAGTGATAGGTGGAAGAGATAAAGGGCTGGAGGAATCTTATAGGAGAGGAGAGTGGACCGTGGGAGAAAGGGAAGGAGGAGGGGTTATCAGGGAAAGGTGATGGGCAGGTGAGAAGAGAAGGTGTGAGAGGGGAACCAGAATGGAGAAGGGGAAGAAATTACATTCAAACTATTAAGCTAATCAGATATACATCACCAATGCCACATATTTCATCTGTTTAAATGGCTGTTCAAAATCAGAATCAGGTTTTTACTACTTAATCAGAATTCTGATGGCGGAGGTAAGGAAGCTGTTGCTAATTAGTTGAGGAACCTCCTGTATCTGCTCCCTCACGGTGCAATGAGAAAAGGGCATATACTGGGGGATAGTCCTGACGAAGGGTCTCGGCCCAAAACGTCGACAGCCCTTCTTATAGATGCTGCCTGGCCTGCTGTGTTCCACCAGCATTCTGTGTGTATTGTTTGAATTTACAGCATCTGCAGATTTCCTCGTGTTTGCTGATATACTGGGGGATGAGTGTTTTACAGTTAAACAAAGTTGTGTGGTTGTATTTTTGTTTCTAGAATAAACTACATTCTTAATGAAGAATAAACACATTGTGGATGATAAGCCATGGGCCGCGCCTACAGTATTGCCTATTATAAACCTTTTCTATTCTTAATGTGGTGGTTGATAACGGAGGGGAAGTTTGAAAACTCCCTTTGCTGATGGTTTCTTTTCTGACGTGAGATAGCGAGGACTCATTTGAAAGCAGCCCCACAGCATATTGTCCCGGTAGAAGGGCGGAGAAAGGGAACGGTGTGCAACGTGTCCCCGCTGGAGATGTGTACGTGCGGAGCGGCGGGCGCGTCGTGGCCGAGCCGTCAGTGGGCGGAGACACGCTGGGTGCCTTTTACACGTCGTTCCACTTCCTCGGCAGATCGTTTGCGATCGTCCTGTCGCCGGAGTCCCGAGCCTGCGGTAAGAACGTCTCTTCCACACTGCCACCACATGCTGCCGCATTTTGAAGTGTCCTGGTCATGTGGATCGTTACCCGTGTTACTGGATTGGTGCATGCATTCAGGATGTTTGCAGCCACACCGTGCTCTGCGCGTCTTCTGCTCGAAAAGGGAAGTCGTGAACATTTTGCAAACGAGTTACAGCGCTTAGCATTTTGCGATTTGAAACAGTTGCTTCAACGTTAGAGACAACCGCAGAGAAGTATATTCGGCAGTCTGATTTTCTTGCGTTTTAATATTGGTAACGAGTTTCCTAGAATCGATTCCTTTAGGATTAGAGAGTTTGAAGGGAGTCTCTATCCGGATTCTGTAGTATCTTTGGCGGAGGTGTTAAATGCGGAGGTACTCTCATTCAAAATACCAATGCAATAAAGGGCGTCGCTACCAGTCTGGCGACTTTGCACTGTCACTGGGATTGAAGTTGGGGTTTGCACCGAAAGCAGGTGCTGTCAGGCAGTTTGTCATAAGCATATCGTGTCCATCGGATGTTGGCTTTGCTTTGAGAACGTTTGGTGCCAGTAGTCTGATATTTGAGCGGCTGATGGCTGCATTTCCAGTTCTCTTTTAGGGATGCGGGTGTTGCCAGTATTTATTGAGGCGCTGGACAGAGTTGATGCTGTACTCATTCTGCTTCGTGGCTTGAAACTGACATTCCAGATGGGGAGGTAGTGGCGATGAAAATCGAGTTTATTGTCATCTGCGCATACACATCGCAGAGGAAAGCCGAGTTGCAGCAGTATCACAGGCAGATAATACACACATAGAACAGCACAGTGCGGACCTTCGGCCCACCCACGACCCGCCAACCTTCTAACCTACTCTAACATCAATCCGCTCATAAGACGTAGGACCATTCAACCTATTGAGACAGCTCAATCACGAATGATTTTTGCCTATCCAACCCATTTTCCTGCCTGCTGTGGGAACCTTTGACACACTTACAAATCAAGAACCTTGCAACCTCTGCTTTGAATATACCCAATGACTTGAACAGAACCCAGTACTGTTCTATGTGACTGCCACAGCAATCTATGGCAATTAATTCCACAGATTCACTACCCTGGCTAAAGGAATTCCTCCTCATCTCCATTCTAAAGGGACTTCTTTCTATTCTGAGGACAAGCCCTTTAGTCCTGTACTCCCCCTCCCACAAAGCCCTCCAGTCTTTTTTCTAAGCAGCATTTACAAAAAAAACATAAAATAAACGTAATTACACATAATTTTTACAAGATTACTATAATTATAATGGAGGATAACACATACAAAATGCTGGAGGAACTCAGCAGGCCAGGCAACATTTATTGAAAAGTGCTTTGGGCTGAGACCTTTCATTAGGACTGGAGAAAAAAAGGTGAGTCGGAGTTAGAAGGTGGGGGAGAGTTGGCAGAAACACAAGGTGATAGGAGGGGAGAAGGGGTGAAGTAAAGTGCTGGGAAGTTGATTGGTGAAAGAGGTAAAAGGCTGAAGGGGGAATCTGATAAGAGAGGAAGAAAGAAAAGGGGAAGGAGCACCAGAGGGAGGTGATGGGCAGGTAAAGAGATAAGACATGGGGACAGAATTAGGCCATCTGGCCCATCAAGTCTGCTCAGCTATACAATCATGACTGATCTTCTTTTCCCCTTGTCAACTCCAGTTCCTGGCCTTCTCCCCGTAACCTTTGATGCCATGTCAAATCAAATATCTATCAATCTGCCTGAAATAAGCCCAACGACCTGGCCTCCACAGATGCATGTGGCAACAAAGTCCACAAATTCACCACCCTCTGGCTAAAGTAATTTCTCCGCATCCCTGTTTTGAAAGTGTGCCCCTCTATCCTGAGGCTGTGTCCTCTTGTCCTAGACTCTCCCACCATGGGAAGCATCCTTTCCACACCTACTCTATCTAGGCCTTTCAGCCTTCGAAAGGTTTCAATGAGATCCCCCCTCTGAATTCCAGCGAGTACAAACCCAGAGCCATCAAATGTTCCTCGTAAGTGAGAGAGAGAGAGAGAAAAGGGAATGGAGAATGGTGGGGGGAAACATTACCAGAAGTTCAAGGAAATGGATGTTCTTGCTGTCAGGTTGGAGACTATGCAGATGGAATATAAGGTGTTGTTTCTCCAACCTGAGTGTGGCCTCATTGCAACAGTAGAGGAGGCCATGGACTGGCGTGTTGGAATTTTTACCCAGATGGAATATAAGGTGTTTCTCCTCTGAACTTCTGAGTTCTTCCAGCATTTTGTGTGTGTTGTCTGGATTTCCAGATTTTCTCTTGTTTGTAATTATAATGAAGGGTCTCAGCCTGAAAGGTTGACTGTTTATTCCTCTCCATAATGCTGCTTGACCTGTTGAGTTCCTCCAGCAATTTGTGTCTGTTGCTCGGATTTCTAGCAACTGCAGAATCTCTTGTGTTTTTGAAGAAAAGAAACAAAATCCTTTTAAGTGCAGCAATGATCACAATGTTACTGAACGGTTGTGATGAGGTTTAGTTGGTTAGCTCAAGAATGGAGTGGTTGAAGGGAAGGAGCTGTTCTTGAACCTGTTGGTCTGACACTTCAGGCTCCTAGGGTGTGTTGGTGTGAGGTATTTCAAAGCCAGGCTGTTGTGAGAGCCAGAGAGGGTCTGCAGGTGGTGGTGTTCCCAAGTGTCTGCTGCCTCTGCCCTTGGGTGATGAGAAATTGCCAGACTGGAGGAGCTGTTGACATAGTCTGGGCAAGTAACCGCAATGTGCGTTGCAGACGGTGCAGACTGCTGACCTAAACTATCTGAGTGTGGCTCGTATCCTTTCATTCCCTCCCTGGGGGCACCACAGTAGCATAGTAGTTAGCACAACGTTATTACAGCCAGGGGCTTTGGAGTGCGGAGTTCCATTCTAGTGCTGTCTGTAATAAATTTATATGTTCTTCCTGTGACCATGTGGGTTTCCTCTGGGTGAACTGTACAGGTTGGGGTTAGTAAGTTGTGGGCATACTACGTGGGTGCTGTAAGTGTGGTGACACTCGTAGGCTGTCTTACCATATCCGGGGACTGTTGGTTGTTGATGCACATTTCACTGTGTTGTACAAACAAAGCCAACCTCTCTCACCCCTTCCCCTTCTCGTATTGAGTTCCTGTTGAGTGCACTCTAAGGGAGCAATGGTCAAGCTATGCTGAAGGTGATTGCAAAAACCTTTGAAAACTCGTGCAGGAACTAACTGGTTTTCTTTAATATTGATAATTTATTACAATGCATTTTTAAACAGTTCTGCTATTTGCAACTAACACAATTTCTGGTTGTCTTGGGGGAGGTACAGGCATCAGAGGAGAGCTGAAGAAATGCTAAAGATTAACTTTATCTTTTCCTCAGCTCTCCTCCTCTTCCTGTCACATGTACATTAAAACATAGAGTGAAATGCATTGCTTGTGTCACTGACCAACACACTCCGAGGTTGTACTGGGCCATGCTTCCCGCGCCTCCCTGCCTGCCCATAACTAAGCCAAACTTATACATTTTTAGACTGTGGGAGGAAACCCACATGGCCAGAGAGAGAACATTCAGACTCCTTAGAGACAGCAGCATGATGAAGGACTGAAGTTGGTTTGTGATCGAAACATAGAAAACCTGCAGCACAATACAGACCCTTCGGCCCACAAAGTTGCACCAAACATGTCCCTACCTCAGAAATTGCTAGGGTTACCCATAGCCCTCTATTTTTCTAAGCTCCATGTACCTATCCAAAAGTCTCTTAAAAGACCCTATCGTATCCGCCTCCACCACCATTGCCAGCAGCCCATTCCACACACTCATCACTCTCTGCATAAAAAAAAACGTAACCCTGACATCTCCTTTGTACCTACTTCCCAGCACCTTAAACCTGTGTCCTCTTGGAACGCCCTGCCACTCTTTATGTAAAAATAAAGAAACAAATAACAACCTAACTCTGACATCCCCCTCCCCCAATACTTTCCTCAATTACCTTAAAATTACGCCCCCTTGTATTGGCCATTTCCGTCCTGGGAAAGTGTCTCTGCCTGTCCACTCAATCTATGAATCTTACCTTGTACACCTCTATCAAGTCACTCTCTTCCTCCTTTTTTCCAAAGAGCAAGGCTCCAGCTCTCCCATAAGACATGCTCTCCAATCCAGGCAGCATCCTGTTAAAATCTCCTCTGCACCCTCTTGAAAGCTTCCACATCTTTCCTATCATGAGGTAAAAAAGCCAGAAAAACTGATAAAACTTACAAATGTAGTTCAGGGATTATGGATTATTGAAAAGCACTCTAGAAGGAGACCAGCCAGGTGGTGTTCTCTAGGGGTGTTAGCTCACCATGGAAAGCCAAGAATGCAGGTGTTTATGTCAGCCATGACATTATTAAATGGTGGAACAGACCTGAGGGGACAAATGGGCTTCTTATTTCCAATATATTTTTGCTAGATTAATTATTCAACTATGTGAGAGAGCTGACATAGCCACAGCAAGTTAAATAACTGCCCTTTCAACCACACGGTGCTGTGAGTGAAAAACACAAGAGATTCTGCAGAAGCTGGAAACAATGAACAATACAGAATATGCCGGAGGAACTCCACAAGTCAGGCAGCACCTATGGAGGGGAATGAACAGTCAATGTTTCAGGCCGAGATCCATCATCAGGACTGGAAAGGAAGGGGCAAGAAGCCAGAATAAGATGGTGGCAGGAGAGGAAGAGGTACAAGCTGGCATGAATGAAGTCGTTTGAATGTTGGGTCCAAGCCTTGTGTGTTGAAGCTGTGCTTCTGAGAATTTAGTCACTCTGCTGTTGTAGTCAGCTATTTGCTTAGCATATATTGGAACTGGTTTACTATTGTGACATGTTCCAAGATGCAGTGAACAGCTCGTGTTGTACACTGTTCATATAGATCAGATCATTACAAAGCGCATTGAGGTAGAACAAGGTAAAACAATAACAATGCAGAATAAAGTGTCACGGCTACTGAGAAAGTGCAGTTCAGGTGAACAATCACTTGTAAGATCATAATGAGGTAGATTGTGAGGCCAAGATTCCACTTTATCATACAAGAGGTCCATTCAAGCATCTGATAACAGTGGGATAAATGCTGTCCTTGAACCTAGTGATATGCACTTTCAGGCTTTTGCATCTTCTGTCTGATGGGAGAAGAGAGAATGTCTGGAGTAGGTCGGCTCTTTGATTCTACCGAGGCAGTGAGGGTGCAGACAAAGTGCATGGAGGGGAGGCTGTTTCCTGTGATGTCTGAGTTGTAGCTACAACTCTGCAGCTTCTTACGGTTGTAGGGAGAGCAGTTGCTGTACTAAGCTGACGTGCATCCAGACAGAATGTTTTTGTTACACCACAATTTGTATATGTATTTGGTATAGAGTGTTTTTGTTCTTGGGTTAATTTTTAATGTGCATGGCATTATCACTAGCGGTTGATGAATGCTAGAGGCGTGAAGACTAATGCATAGACTGCTTTCAGTAGTGAGAGGTTCTGTGTTTGGGTACATTCCTGCCCCCAAGAGCAGTGTTGCTGCCCCACTAGAACTTGATGTACTTTACTCTTCACTTGGACAGACACGTATGTGAGTCTGGAGCCAGCTGTTGCGTTGGCTCGTAGGTTTCAGCTGATGATTTAAATTAGCATGTGTTGTGGTAGGGGTGGCCTGGTGGAGATTATATACAGAGAGGGAAAGGGTGCTGATAGACCTGGGTGGATTTCTGTGTCTTTGAGTGAAATGTAACTGGGAAGGGAATTGATGTCTGTAAATATTTCAGACAATTACTCAAGTGGAACTGTAAATGGAAAATGTTTATGCTGTGTAAGTGTTGTCTCTGGGTGAAATAAGCAGTGAAACCTGGATAACTAATCATTGCGTCTTGCATATCATATTTCCCTTTATTAGAGAAAAAAGATTCTTTTTATAAAAGAGAAGTTAGTACAGGGGTGGGCAAACTTTTTGACTTGTGGGCCACAAAGGGTTCTAAAATTTGACGGGGGGCCGGACCAGGAGCAGATGGATGGAGTGTTTTGGTAATACACCTCATAAGAGAAAATAAAATATCATGGGATATGTAGAAAACATGTGCTTTAATTTCAATTGAAAATGAACAAATGCATTACAACAAAATATCTGTCTTTGAAGTCCCATGGTATTTAGCTATTTATTGAAATGACTTTTAATACACTGAAAATTAAATGAATAAAATACAGCTTTTTTTAATAGTAACAGTTATTATTTTAAAGCACTGAAAATTCTGTTATCCTTCAAGATATTATCATCATCACTCTCCTCCTGACTGTCTTTATTTCAAAAACGGTAGGAAATGCAGGTCTACTTGTCCTGCTCCTTCTTATTCAATTGTCCCCTGTGCCAATACTTAACAACGACCAGAACAAGGACAGAACAGTGACAGTGCGCCAGTATGCGGAGCGCGCTATTTGATCTGGAGCACGTTTTTTATTTTGAGAATGTACGTGCACCTGTGCACTACTCATGTCTATCACTTAACAGAAATGACATGTAACATGTAAGGCTTATTGAAAAAAATATTTTCAAATGCATTTTTTACATAACACAACAAAGAAACTTATTTTTAATTTCAGTGGGAACAGTGTTGTTGGTCTCCCTTTTTAGCCAGCGCATCAAAGTCTGGATTTAGTTTTGTTGTGGCGATTCTCAGGATGGATCTGAGGTGTTGGTCAGTTAACTTGGATCTCTGGCTGGCTTTGTTGATGTTCATGACGCTGAACGCCTGTTCACACAAATAGGTCAAGTCGAACAAAGAGTAAAGCGCAAATGTGGAGTAATACGCTGCACCTCAACAAAGGTCAATGTATATAGAGTGTGTCATCTATTGGGAAAAAGCCAGAATTGCGGGTAAAAAACGTTAACAAGGTTTTTTAGTATAATTTCATCAAGTTCTGCGGGCCGGATTAAAAAGCTTAACGGGCCGCATATGGCCCCCGGGCTGTAGTTTGCCCATGCCTGAGTTAGTATGTTGTAGGCAGGTTCTCTTAGCGCTGGAAACATGGGAATTCTTTTGGACTGGTCGTTGAGGCAAACGATGCATTTCACTGTATGTTTCCATTATACATGTGCAAACAAAGCTGATCTTTAATTTCTGGATGAAATAAACAGTGAAACTGTGAATAGCTAATCATTGTGTTACGCGTATCATATTTTGAATAAACCCTTCCTGGGCTTCCAGCCGTGTACAGATATTGATTATAACTGATGTTTTGATAAACTCTAGCATTCTCAGGGATGATGCCTGGGCATGTCTAGTCCAGTGGTATTTATGCCCCCATTGTCCATCCGTCCTGATTGGTTAGTCCTCATCCAATCAGATTTCCGCTCTCCTGATAAAGTTTAAGGGAATTGGGGGATTCTCAGATTCCTGTAAATAATTGGTTAAGTACCGACTATGTCTGTGTTTGAATAATGCTTCACAGCTGCTTCTTTGGAGTAAGATGAGGGTTAAAGTTCACACAGATCCACATAAGATGTCTCCTGATTCTTCACACTTTTTGGTTTTGACAAAAGGCAGTACCTGATGGAAATTAGACAGGACATTCCTTTCTTAATTACAGACAGACAGACATACTTTATTGATCATGAGGGAAGTTGGGTTTCATTACGGCTGCACCAAGAATAGTGAAGAAATATAGCAATCTAAAACCATAAATAATTAAATAATAATAAGTTAATTAATAATAATAAGTAAACAATAATAAATAATAAGTAAATAATAATAAGTTAAAGTGGCTGGAGTGTCTATTAAACTGAATGTTCTTTTGTATCAGTAGTCCATTGACTTGGCTGGAATGCTTATCAAACTGTCAGTGGCCTTATAACTTCTAACAATTCTGACATTAGGCAGTGAACTTGTTGAACCACCGGAGGGATGAGAATGCTTCTCCCCCGGATGTCAGGACCAAGTTCAATTGCCGGCTGAGCTCGAAGAAATAAGTGGGTGAAAAGATAAGTAACGATCTTTTGTGCTGTGGTTATTTCGTCCGGCGTTTTTTAAGTTTACACTCCCATCTTGTTTACAATTGAATTCCAGATCTTAATTAGAGTGAGGCCTTCGACTTTGTTAAAATTCTTTTCCTCTAGTTTTATTTCAATGGCTTCCTTCACTAGACAGTCTCAAAGCCATTGGTGTATCACAGTAGTTTTGTGCCATTGAAGTCAATCCTATAGTCATTGCGAATGCAGTGTTCTGCTACCGCCATTTTCTGTAGGTAACCCAAGTGGATACACCTCCTGTGCTCCTTGATGCTGGTTTTCACCTTACATCCTGTCTGGCCAATATACACTGCTCCACATTCACAGGGAATCCTGTAAATGCCAGCTGACTGGAGTCCCAAGTCATCTTTGACACGCATAAGCTGTGATTTGAGCTTCCTTACAGGTTTGTGGATGGTATTAATCTGCTATTTCTTAAGTAGCCTGATGATCCTTCCAGAAACCATGGAAATACTGGAAAGACAGGCAGTAAAGATGGGTTTCCCCTTGTTGTTAGGCTTCCTGGTTTTTCTGTTGGCCCTTTTAAGGTGATTTTAAGGCCCTTAAGTAAAGATGATTTATCTTTACTTAATCATAGTTTATACGAGTCAAAGGAATCACAGCTTATGTGTTTACAGGATTCCCTGTGAACGTGGAGAAGAGTATATTGGTCAGACAGGACGCACTGTGGAAACTCGCATCAAGGAGCACATGAGGTGTATCCGTTTGGGTTACCCAGAGAAACCAGTGGAAGCAGTACATTGCATTCTCAATGGCCATTGGCTTGACGTCGATGGCACAAAACCACAATGCTGCACCAATGGCCTTTGGGACCGCCTGGTAAAGGAAGCCATCAAAATAAAACTAGAGGAAAAGAATTTTAACAAAGATTAAGGGCTCACTGTAAGTAAAAAAACTGGAATTCCAAGGTGGCAGAACAGAAACCTGACTGGACGAATACGAACCAATCAAGATGGGTGGACTACAGGGGTATAAATACCACCAGACTAGATCTGCCCAGGCATAATCACTGTTGGAATATCACAGAGTTTGTCATTGAAAAGTCGGTTATAATTGATACTCTTACCCACTGGAAGCTCGAGAAGAGTTGATTTGTCATAAATGCTGGGAAAGCACTGGATCATATATCATATTTCCTTTATTAAAGAAGAAAAAGATTTCCTTTATAAAAGCTGGAAGGCATTGGACTGCAAGGCCCTACGAAGGACAGTTTAAAAAAAATGCCAGCAGGAACATCAGGGTCTCACTCCCCTTGTTTGTGACATTTAGTGGGAGCATTGTATACAAAGAGCCCAAAGCATTGTTGAGGATCCCTACCACCCATCCCACAATCTCTTTGACCCACTACCGTCCGGAAGGAGGTACAGGAGCATCAGAACTAGGACTGCCAGGTTTGGTAACAACTTCTTCCCTCAGCCTGTGTGACTATGAATACAGTCAGCCCTCCTTATCCACGGGGGATTTAGTTCCCAGACC
>NC_082714.1:8214361-8236861 GCF_030144855.1 Hypanus sabinus
ATCCATGGTCTCATGAGACTGACGGATGCCTATAGTGTTACTATAGTGCAAGGGCTCCCAGCCTTTTTTATGCCACTGATCCCTACCATTAACCAAGGGGTCTGTGGATTCCAAGTTGAGACCACCTGCTAGAGTGAGATAGTGAGGTTGTGCAGATTGGTTCAAGCTGAATGGTTGAGAAGCAGCTGTTGTTGAACCTGCTATATGGGACATCAGGTTTCCATATATCCTGTCATGACAGGTCCTGACAGGTACATACGTGGAAAGGAAAAGTTTAGATGCAGGAAAAGGAATCTAGCTCAGATAGGACCTTCGCTTGGCATAGATGAGTTGGGCTGAAGGACCAGTTTCCGTGTTCCAACTCTCTGACTCGATGAATTCCTCTCTTTCTCCCTGTTGATGCTGGGTGCTGTTTAACTTCGTTAGGGAGTATTCTGGAGTTAAGGTGTATAGCAAATACTAATTCCAGTAGCAGCCAGACTTCAGACTTGAACACGGATTGTACGTTGAATTTAAAATGTAGCTGTGAACAATGGTCTTTCTGGATCTGCATTTTGGGGTTGCTTGTAAACAAAGAAACATTCCATTTCACCTCAGATGCCTCTGTATGCACGAGTGTAGCCCAGACTCAATAGACAATAGACAATAGGTGCAGGAGTAGGCCATTCGGTCCTTCTAGCCAGCACCGCCATTCACTGTGATCATGACTGATCATACACAATCAGTACCCCGTTCCTGCCCTCTCCCCATATCCCTTGACCCCGCTATCTATAAGAGCTCTATCTAACTCTCTCTTGAATGCATCCAGAGACTTGGCCTCCACTGCCTTCTGGGGCAGAGCATTCCACATATCCACCACTCTGGGTGAAAAAGTTTTTCCGCATCTCTGTTCTAAAGGCCTACCCCTTATTCTTAAACTGTGGCCTCTAGTTCTGGACTCACCCATCAGCAGGGACATGCTTCCTGCCTCCAGCGTGTCCAATCCCTTAATAATCTTATATGTTTCAATCAGATCCCCTCTCATCCTTCTAAATTCCAGTGTATACAAGCCCAGTCGCGCCAATCTTTCAACATATGACAGTCCTGCCATTCCAATATCACTCATTTTTGATGGAGTGTACATGTGAAGATGGAGGTGTTTGAAATTATATGTAATTTAAAGGAGGCATTGTAGATACATTGCAACTACAGAACTGTCCTGCTGTTATCTTTGAACTTTAGCATGTACAAATGTCACGTAATATTGAGTCAGGCAGCCCTTTTCTTCCAAGGGTGTCTCAAATGTGATGCCTGCTGCTTGTTTTTAAAGACTTCTCTGTCCGCCAGCTTCAGTGTCTCTCCGGTGTCTTTTTTCACTGTCACAACATTCCTGAGAAGTACTTCCACCATTTCCTGTTTTATTTGCGATTTACTCCACTTCTAATTGGCTGTCACGATAGCCTAGTGGTTATCACAATTGCTTTACAGTACCTACCAGCAATCACTGATTGGGGTACAAATCCCGCCGCTGTTTGTAAGGTGTTTGCACTATTCTCCCTGTGACTGCATGAGTTTCTTCCAGGTTCTCTGGTTTCTTCCCACATTCCAAATTTGTGGGCATGCTATGTTGGCACGAGAAGTAAGGCGACCGTTCCTCATAAGACACACTCTCTAATCCAGGCAGCATCCTGGTAAATCTCCTCTACACTTCTCTAGTGGGTTGTATCAGTGTTGTGGTTTGGTCATTAGATTAGCAACAGAAGACTAACCCAGTAATCTAGGAACTTCGTTTTGAGTCACACCAAAACCATGCAGGAACTCAAAGACCTGAGTTACAGGGGAAGATTGAATAGATTAAGACTTTATTTCCTGGAGCATGGGAGAATGAGGGGAGATCTTACAGAGATATGTAAAACTACGAGGTAGGTAAAATTAAAGATAGGTTAAATCCATATAGGTATAGGTGGAAGAGACTGCAACTGGAGGTCATAGGTTAAACAATTTATTTAGAGGTACAGTGTGGAATAGGCCCCTCCAGCCCAATGAACTGCGCTGCCCAGTAACCCATCTATTCAACCCCAGCCTAATCACAGGACAATTTACAATGACCAGTTAACCTACTAACCGGTACGACTTTGGACTGCGGGAGGAAACTCAAGCACTTGCAGGAAACCCATGTATTAACAGGAAGAACATTCAACTTTTCTTACAGAGGACACTGGAATTGAACTCTGAACTCCAATGCTTTCAGCTGTTATAGCATTGTGCTAACTGCTAGGCTACCATGGCACTACTGTGAAAGGTCAAATATTTAAGGGAACCTGAGGGGGGATCCTCTTCACTGAGAGGGTGGTGAGAGTGTGGAACGAGCTGCCAATGGAAGTGTGGATGTGGGTTCAATTGCAACATTTAATGGAAGTTTGGTTAACTTCCAGTTGAGATGGCGCTTGTGTTCATTGCTCCCTCGCTCGACATTTTCCAGATAGCAAACAAAAATATAATTTTTTACTTCTTTTACACCTGTTTTGCACCTTGAATGTGTTTCTGGGACTGTCAGAGCCTGCGATTTATGGTTTAGAGATCGTTTGAGTGATCCATCGCTGAGAAGATTCCGGGAAGCGAATACCTATTCAGCCTCGATGTGAAGAAACTTTGAGACAGGGCGTGAGCGATGTTCGACTCCATTTTGCTGTTTAAAGCGTCCATTAGTCACCGATTAAGGAAGATTGAGACATCGAGGTGAAGGTGGAAGAGGAACGAGAGTTTCAGCACTGACTGACTGCCTTTTGATCACTGCTGGAGAAGGAATCTGTGAGCGGCCTACCGCTGTGTGGCAAGCTGTGGCAGGTGGGTAGGCCTCTCTGCCTCGTGTGGTGTCCCTCTCTTTTGATGAATGTCAGTGACATCGTAGGATGGTCTTGTGGTTTTGCATTTATGAATTGGGCTACTGCGTTTATGGACTGTGGGGTTTTTCAGACTTATGGTTTTTATATTCTGTGTTTTTTTTAATCACCCATTCCATTTCTGTTTTGTTGTTGATGCACCATCAATAACTCACTCTGAGACGTAAGGCGAGATATCGGCTTTTATTGACTGGAAGAAGGAACCAGGAGTGAGTGACCACCATACTACATCCTGGAGACTGAGAGAGAGCACAGGCTTCAGATCACCTTTATACCGGGGCCTGTGGGAGGAGCCACAGGTGCAGTCAGCAGGGGGCATGTCCGGACAGGCACATAGTTCACCACAGTTGTGGAAGGAGAGGTGTTTTGGGGATTGATGTTCTGTTAGTGTTCTGCTAGTTTTTTGTGTTGGGGAGGGGTTATATTTTGAGGGTCAATGTTCTTGTTCCACTTTGTGCAGGGGAGGGGAGGGTAGATGATTGGGATGCTGCTCTTTTTTGTGCAGGGGAGGGGGGTTTTGGGTGGGGGTAGATGATTGGGGTGCTGCTCTTTTTTGTGCAGGGGAGGGGGGTTTTGGGTGGGGGTAGATGATTGGGGTGCTGCTCTTTTTTGTGCAGGGGAGGGGGGTTTTGGGTGGGGGTTGATGATTGGGATGCTGCTCATTTTTGTGTGGGGGTGGGTTTGATGTTTTTCTCTGAATGACTTTCATGTTATTTCTTTTTTTTTGTGGCTATCTGGAGAAGACAAGTTTCAGAGTTGTATATGGATACCTGGTTTGATGGTAAATGAGCCTTTGAGGTACATGGAAGGGAAGGGATTGGAGGCCTATGGCCTAGGTGCAGGTCAATGGGATGAGGCAAGGTTACAGTTTGGTAGAGACTAGATGGACAGAAGGGCCCGTTTCTGTGTTGTAGCACTCTATGATTCAATGACTCTAAAAGGGAAGAAGCAAGGAAGTAGAGGAGGGGGTTTTGTGCGGGCAAGTTGTATTCAGATTAATCCACGACATTACTTGCAATGGAAGGTCCATTTAAATCATGTGCTAATATCTATAATGAACAGACCAGCTATTCAACATCAAACTTCAGGTACTTGCCTCCGAGCGGTTCAGTTCTCAGAACACTGGCACAGAACTTCATGGATTACACCTCTTAATTAGGCCTTTTAAATTGAAGGCTATTCAAAGGATGAGGGGAGATTACTCTGTATTTTAAATTAGTTCATCTTGTAAAAGCACTTTCCCCTAAAGCTACAAGCAGTAAGTCAACAAGGTTATTGACAATGGATTCACATAGCTCAAAATGAGGCAGAAGAGCTTTCAGAAGGACCGGTCTGGACAAAAAAAGACGAGATCCTTTTGAGAAAGAGTTCAGTAAGATCGGTCATAATTGCCTTAAAAAGCAGATGGAATATGGACTCGCATATTCTGATGTGGCTGAAAATTTGTGTCTTTTTCATTGCGGATATATATTCTTCTGTTTATGAGTTCCAGCATTTGCTGTTTTTATTTCAGAATCTCAGCTGGAGTTCAGAAGGATGAGGGAGGAATCTCTTTGAAACCTATTGAATATTGGAACACTAGAGATTCTGCAGATGCTGGAAATCCAGAGCAACACACACACACACACACACACACACACACACACACACACAAAATGCTGGAGGAAATGCCTCAGCAGGTCAGGCAGCGTCGTTGGAAATGAATAAACAGTCAAGATTTCAGGATGAGACCTTTCATAAGGACATTGAGTGTTGAAAGGGCTTGATAGAATGGATGTGGCGAGGATGCTTCTGTTATTGGGAGAGACTAGAACCAGAGGGCACAGCTTCAGAATACAAGAATATCCCTTTATAACAGAGCTGAGGAGGAATTTCTTTAGCCAGAGGGTGATGAATCTGTGGAACTCATTGTCACAGTTTACTGTGTAGGCCAAGTCACTGGGTATATTTAAAGCAAAGGTTGATAGGCTCCAGATTAGGCAGGACAGCAAAAGTTACAGGGAGTAGGCAGCAGCATGGGGTTGAGAGGGAAAATAAATCAGCTGTGATGGAATGGCAGAGCAGACTCGACGGGCCAAATGGTCTAATTCTGCTCCTATGTCTTATAGTCGTAGCTGCAGTAGTTTGCCTTTGTAATTTATGACTATCCCATTTCACAAGTCACTCACTGCTTGTAAATTTACCTGAGAGTGAGTGAGATTACACAGCCCTGCATCGAGTGTCACTTCCTTGCAACCCGTATCCAAAGATGGAAGGAACTTAGACCCACATAGTATTTTAAATCTGTTACGTTCTTTTGAATTGTAGTTGCTTTTGCATTGGCAGCCACTGAAACATAGCAATAGTTCCTATGCAACATGATATATGAGACCAGTGTGTCTGCTATCTCCTTAAGTATATAATGGATCAGTAATTGAATTCCCACCTAATGTGCATCAGGGACTTTTAGTAAATGACAGCAAAAATCAATTCCTGGTTCTGTGCTGAAATATGTTCACTTTGAGGCTCTGAGTTTTAATGACAATTTCCTGTAAATACGTGCATCAAAGTGAGTCCCAAGGCAGTGGTATGATCACTCGAGCCGAGTATGATGTTCTGCAAAGGAGTGGTCTATTGGTGTCTCCACAGAGGCCGATCCAGGATCCACATGTTCTGGGCCAGTGTGGCCAAGAGTGAGTGGTGACTGTGGTTGTGGTCGGGTCTTCTGGTTGCTCACTCTCCCCTTTCACAGCCGCCACTTGTTCTCTGCGACACAGCGGACATTGTTCAAAGTAGCATTCTCATTTTGATAATAAATTTACTTTGACTTTGAATAGGATATCCTCCCCTTCCTCTCTACCCCTCATCACTGGGGGCTGACTATTCCAAGTGAAAGGGTTGAGAACACCAAGGGAAGACACTAGAGAGATACAGTTTCCAGTGACAGAGCTCATGAATACCAGGGGGAGATGTTAATGTTTCACTGACTCATGGTTAACAGCACTATGTGGTTGCAAAGCTTTAATTTTAAGAAGAATAGGAATTGGAATTGTTAGTTGTCGTTACATTTACTGAGGTACAGTGAAAATCTTGTATACTGATCATACAGATTGGATCATTACACAGTAATAACAGAATGCAGAGTAAAGTGTTCCAGCTACAGAGAAAGTGCAGTACAGGCAGACAATAAGGAGCAAGGTCTGAATGAGGAAGGCTGTGCGATCTATCTTATCGTCCCAGGGGGACCATTTAATGGTCTTATAAAATTGGGGTAGAAGGTGTCCTGGAGCCTGGTGGTCTGTGCTTTCAGGCTTTTGTATCTCCTGCCCGATGAGAGAATGTTCGGGGGGTGGGGGGTGCCTTTGATTATGCTGGCTACTTTACCAAAGCAGCAAGAAATATAGAGAGGGGAGGCTGGTGTCTCTAAAGTGCAGGGCTGTGTCCACAAGTCACAGGCAGAGCAGTGGCTGGACCAAAGTGCACTCCACTAACGTTAGAGGTTTCAGTGTCATAATTGGTCCAATAGCCTTGCACTAACCATATAACAATTACAGCACGGAAGCAGGCCAACTCGGCCCTTCTAGTCCATGCCGAACCCTTACTCTCACCTAGTCCCACCTACCTGCACTCAACCCATAACCCTCCATTCCTTTCCTGTCCATATACCTATCCAATTTCACTTTAAATGACAAAATCAAACCTGCCTTTACCACTTCTATTACAGCTACCACTCTTTGAGTAAAGAAATTCCCCCTTGTGTTACCCCTAAACTTTTGCCCCCTACCTCTCAACTCATCCTCTTGTTTGAATCTCCCCTACTCTCAATGGAAAAAGCCTATCCATGTCAACTCTATCTATACCCCTCATAATTTTAAATCCCTCTATTAAGTCCCCCCTCAACCTTCTATGCTCCAAAGAATGAAGACCGAACTTGTTCAACCTTTCTCTGTTACTTAGGTGCTGATACCCAAGTAACATTCTAGTAAATCTCCACTGTACTCTCTCTATTTTGTTGACATCTTTCTTATATAACTTTCCCATTTGACTGGCTGAGCAGTTCTCAGCTCTCTCCCTCCTCCTCTGGTTTGGTATCTCTATCATCTCGATGTAATCTTGAACTATGTGCCAGGTGATTAAATGTACTGTACAGTGGCACAGCTATTGAAGCTCCTGCCTCAAACACTCCATCAACCCAGCTTCCATCTTGACCTCTGGCACTGTCTGTGTGGAGTTTGGAAGTTAGGGGGAGGGCAGGAAGATAGCTGGAAGGTGATAGGTGAAGACAAGTGGGTGGGAAAGGTAAAAGGCTGGGGAAGAAGGAAGCTGATTGGAGAGGAGAGAGAACCGTGAGAGAAAGGGAAGAAGGGGGGGCACTGGGGGAGGTGATATGCAGGTGAGAAGAAGAGGTAAGAGGGCAGAGTGAGGAATAGAAGAAGAGGGAAGGGGGGAGGGACTTTTTTTTTTAACCAGAAAGAGAAATTGATGTTCATGCCATCAGTTTTGAAGAATGGTTTTGGCCCCAAAAATTGACTGTTTATATTCATTTCCAAGGATGTTGCCTGACCTGCTGAGATCCACCAAGATTTGAATGTGTTGCTCTGGATTTCCAGCATTTGCAGGATCTCTTGTGTTTATTCTTCACAGTACAGTGCATTTTTCTTTGATTCGCACCAATTTTTTAGTGATGCATCGTAGAAGACATCCTATTCCGATGCATCACAGCTCAGTATGACAACTGCTCTGCCCCTGACTACAAGAAACTGCAGAGAGTTGTCAATGTAATTTAGCATGTCATGGAAATGAGCTTCCTCTCCATGGGTTCTGTACTTCCCACTGCCTCAGTGAAGCAGCCAGCATAATCAAAGACCCCACCCATCCAGACATTCTCTCTTCTCCTCACTCCCATCAGCTAGTAGATACAAAAGCCCACAATCACATACCACCGGGCTTCTACCCCACTGCTATCAGAGTATTGAACGGTCCTGCAGTACAATAAGATGGGCTTACACCTTATTGTCTGTCTGTACTGATATAATACCCTATTCTGCATTCTGTTATTGTTTTCCTTTGTACTACCTCAATGCACTGTTGTGATGTAATGATCTGTATGATAGGCATGGACAGCAATGTTTTTCACTGAATATAGATCATAGAACAGAGCAGTACAGTACGATGCTGGCCCTTTGGCCCACAACGTCATGCTGACCTTGTATCTCGGTGCAGGTGACAAAATTTAACTATCTACCAATTTAGCAATGGGGAAAGAAATGAAACATCCCAGCTCCTCTTGTCTGATGTTGAAGCAAACCAGCCCCTGTCATTTGCAAATCCTGTATGTCAGCATTTACAAAGCCTCTTAGGATAAATCTCAGACTCTGAGTTTCTATTTTATGACAGTATTGTGGATGCAGTCACTGTGTAGACATCAAAAGGCACCAGAAGTCTAACATCGCTCTCTCTCCCTCCCTCTTCTCTCTTTCTTTCTCTCCCTCCCTCTTTCTCTCCCCCCTCTCCTTCCCTTTCCCTCCCCCTTTCCCTCCATTCCTCCCCCTCTCTCCTTCTATTCCTCCCTCCCTCTCTTTCTCTCACTCCCTCCCTCTCTCTCCCCATCCCTCTCTCTCACTCATCTCTCTCTCCCTCCTTTTCTCTCATCCCTCCTTCTCTCTCTTCCTCCTTTTCTCTCATCCCTCCTTCTCTCTCCTTCTTTCTGTCTTTCACCTCCCCCTCTGTCTTTCCGCTATTCCTTCTATCTCTTCTTCTCAACCCCCTCACTCCCTCTATCTCACCCTCCCTCCCCCACTCCACCTCTCCCCTTCACTTCCTCCTCCCCCTCTCTCTCTCACTCTCCCTCTTCACTTGCTGTCCCCCCTCACGACCCCCTGTCCCGATCTCTTTCTGTCACTGTCCTCACAGACCGTACATTCCACAGAGACTCAGTTTTCTCAACCTTCCCATACTGGACTCCTAATACAGCTAATGCTGCTTCCTGCTACTTATCATTAGCAGGTAATTGGATTTTACTGGGTTTTGGTTGAAGCATAATTGCTTTACCACTTGCCCAAACAGTAGTAGATTGCTTGAATCGATGTCCTCCCGAGAGGTTGTCCACTGATGGGTCAAGTGGCTGTAGAGGGAGACCTGGGATCCACATCTTCTGCTGCTTTGTGTGCCTTTCTCCTCCTCTTTTAGTTGCTTTTCGTAAACCCAACACCATGGATCCTGGGCTCACAGTCCTGCCCCTTCACCCTTTGCTGATCACCATGATACTTACTCTGGATGTTAGGACGGATTCCCTTAATGGAGAATGCCTGTACGTGACTTTGTTTATCATGGGGAGGCAGCCACCACAGTCAGGATCAGGGTCCAGTGACAAGGAATGGAAAACGACTGGGGACCTTCACTGCTACAGCACAGAGCAAGTCCACAATGTTGTGCTCACCTTTCAACCTGCTCTGAGATCAATCTCCCACTTCCCTCCCACTTAGACCTCCATTTTTTATCATCCACGTGCTTTATCTAAGCGGTTCTTATGTGTTTCTCATGTATCTCCCTCTAGCACCACCCTTGGCAATATGTTCCATGCACTCAACACTCCCAGTAAAAAAAACTAGCTCTGACACCTGCCCCTCATACTTTCAGAATCCGGTTTATTATCATCGGCATGTGACGTGAAATTTGTTAACTTAGTAACAGCAGTTCAATGCAACACATAATATAGAAGAAAAAATATCAATCAATCAATGACAGTATACATACATTGAATAGGTTAAAAATCGTACAAGAACAGAAATAATATATATTTAAAAAGTGAGGTAGTGTTCACAGATTCAATGTCCATTCAGAAATCGGATAGCAGAGGGGAAGAAGCTGTTCCTGAATCGCGAGTGTGTGCCTTCAGGCTTCTGTACCTCCTCCCTGATGGTAACAGTGAGAAAAGGGCATGCCCTGGGTGCTGGAGGTCCTTAATAATGGATGCTGCCTTTCTGAGACACTGCTCCCTGAAGATGTCCTTTGTAGGCTAGTACCCAGGATGGAGCTGACTAGATTTGCAACCCTCTGCAGCTTCTTTCGGTCCTGTGCAGTAGCCCCTCCATACCAGACAGTGATGCAGCCTGTCAGAATGCTCTCCATGGTACAACTACAGAAGTTTTTGAGTATCTTTGTTGCCATACCAGATCTCTGCAAACTCCTAATGAGGCATAGTTGCTGTCTTGCCTTCTTTATAGCTTCAGTGATGGGTTGGGACCAGGTTAGGTTCTCAGAGATCTCGACACCCAGGAAATTGAAACTTCTCACTCTCTCCAACGACCTTAAAAATCTCCCCCTTTGTTTACCCAGTTTTTCCCCTGGGAGAAGTCTCTGGCTATTCACTCATACCGTGTCCCTTATCAAAGAAAGTTTACGCCAAGATAACAATTGTGACCCTAATTCAGCAGATATAAGGAGAGAGGTACGAGGTTTAGGGGGATCTGTGGGGGACGATTTAAACCCAGAGAATGTTTGGAATCTGAAACTCAATGCCCGAGGAGGTGATCTGTACTTTCACATTTAAGAAGCATTTGGCATGAGCCACGTGGGCCTCTGAAGCTAGCCAGAGAGCATTGGGCTTCTAGGATTCTCAAGCACCTGTGTTTACTAATTGTTGGCTTAACAAGAGTCATTAGACCCTTGTGCTTTCTGTTTAACCTGCCACCGATGCTGTTAATATTCTTGTTTCAATCTCTACATGGGAGTTTCCTTTCCTCTTTACTTTGGTTCATTCATTACCAGTGTTCACCGTGACAGAGCCTGTCGTTCTTCCGCAACTGGGTTCAGTCATTGCCAGTGCTCATAACCATGAGCACCAGAGTCAATAAGGTATTGAAGACTATGGACCAAATGCAGAATTGCAGAAAAATAGACAGATAGCATTTATATGTTGGGCTGAATGGCCTCATCCTGAGCTGTTCTGTTTTCTATGTTCTAACATTTGGAAGCAATTATCTTTTTAATTTCTTAATGGACGATCCAGGTTTTACCAGGAGCTGATGGGTCTGTCAAATCTGGGTGTATCATATTGCGTGGTATGTCACAGACCTTGCATTAAGAGCTCACAAGCTTCCTGTGTCGCGGAATAATATATTTGTGGATGTAACTCTTACCTCACCAGACTCCAGTATTAGTCTGGAGTGGCTTTCCCTCTCTCCTGTATATTTCTCCTTCACAGAGAGACGGGGTCTGTAGGCAGTTCAGATCCATGGCATGCTGGCCTTTATAACAAGAGGAATTGAGTGTAGGAGTAAAGAGGTCCTTCTGCAGCTGTACAGGGCCCTGGTGAGACCCCACCTGGAGTATTGTGTACAGTTTTGGTCTCCAAATTTGAGGAAGGACATTCTTACTATTGAGGGAGTGCAGCGTAGGTTCACAAGGTTAATTCCCAGAATGGCGGGACTGTCTTATGTTGAAAGATTGGAGTGACTGGGCTTGTATACACTGGAATTTAGAAGGATGAGAGGGGATCTGATTGAAACATATAAGATTATTAAGGGATTGGACACACTGGAGGCAGGAAGCATGTTCCCTCTGATGGATGAGTCCAGAACTAGAGGCCACAGTTTAAGAATAAAGGGTAGGCCATTTAGAACTGAGATGCGGAAAAACTTTTTCACCCAGAGGGTAGTGGATATGTGGAATGCTCTGCCCCAGAAGATAGTGGAGGCCAAGTCTCTGGATGCATTCAATAGAGAGTTAGATAGAGCTCTTATAGATAGCGGGGTCAAGGGATATGGGGAGAGGGCAGGAACGGGGTACTGATTGTGGATGATCAGCCATGGTCACAGTGAATGGTGGTGCTGGCTAGAAGGACCGAATGGCCTACTCCTGCACCTACTGTCTATTGTCTATTGACTCACTTTTGTGAATTCGGTTCTGAATGTTATTTGTTTACTTTTGCTTACTTTTATTGTTTACACAAGTTGTTTTTCTTCTGCACATTGGGTGTTTGATCTTTTTAAAAATGGGTTCTTTTGGGTTTCTTTGTTCTGTTGCTGCTTGTAAGGAGTCGTCCTCATTCAGACACCTTTTTGCAGTTCACCTCAGTTCACCTCAGTCACCACCAGCTTCAAGAATAGCTACTTCCCTTCAACCATTTAGTTCTTCACACTTCAGTTTAGATGGATGAATAGTTTATTGATCTCAAAGGAAATTACAGTGTCACAGAAACATTACAAGAGCACAGATATACAAATATTAGAAGAGAAGTAAGAAAGAATAAAAAATAAATTAGCTCAAGCAGTCTTTGGGGGGGGGGGAAAGGTCATCACTTCCTGGCTATAGGTTGACTCATTATAGAGCCTAGTAGCCAAGGGTAAGAATGTCCTCATACAGTGCTCTTTGGAGCAGAGCAGTTGTCTCAGTCTATTACTAAAAGTGCTCCTCTGTTCAGCCAAGGTAGCATGCAGAGGGTGAGGAACATTGTCCAGAATTTGCAGGGTTTTCCATAGGGTCTGGATGATGGGGTGGTAAATTGGATTAGTAAGTATGCAGATGATACTAAGGTAGGTGGCGTTGTGGATAATGAAGTAGGTTTTCAAAGCTTGCAGAGAGATTCAGGCCAGTTAGAAGAGTGGGCTGAACGATGGCAGATGGAGTTTAATGTTGATAAATGTGAGATGCTATATTTTGGTAGAACTAATCAAAATAGGACATACGTGGTAAATGGTAGGGCATTGAGGAATGCAGTAGAACAGAGTGATCTAGGAATAATGGTGCATAGTTCCCTGAAGGTGGAATCTCATGTGGATAGGGTGGTGAAGAAAGCTTTTGGTATGCTGGCCTTTATAAATCAGAGCATTGAGTATAGGAGTTGGGATGTAATGTTAAAATTGTACAAGGCATCGGTGAGGCCAAATTTGGAGTATTGTGTACAGTTCTGGTCACCGAATTATAAGAAAGATGTCAACAAAATAGAGAGAGTATGGAGGAGAATTACTAGAATGTTACCTGGATTTCAACACCTAAGTTAAAGAGAAAGGTTGAACAAGTTAGGTCTTTATTCTTTGGAGCGTAGAAGGTTGAGGGGGGACTTGATAGAGGTATTTAAAATTATGAGGGGGATAGATAGAGTTGACGTGGATAGGCTTTTTCCATTGAGACGAGGGGAGATTCAAACAAGAGGACATGAGTTGAGAGTTAAGGGGAAAAAGTTTAGGGGTAACACGAGGGGGAACTTCTTTACTCAGAGGGTGGTAGCTGTGTGGAACGAACTTCCAGTAGAAGTGGGAGAGGCAGGTTCGATTTCATCATTTAAATTAAATGGATAGGTATATGGACAGGAAAGGAATGGAGGGTTATGGGCTGAGTGCAGGTCAGTGGGACTAAGTGAGAGTAAGCTTTTGGCACGGACTAGGAGGGCTGAGATGGCTTGTTTCCATGCTGTAATTATTATACGGTTCTTTGTTCTATCACACCCTCCAGTGTGTTCAGTTTGACTCCTATAACAGAGCCAGCCATTCTAATCAGTTTATTGAGTCTGTTGGCATCACCCATGTTGATGCCATTGCCCCAGCACACCACCGCATAGAAAATGTACTGGTGATAACAGACTGGTAGAACATGTGAAGGAGAGGCCTGCAGACTCCAAAGGACCTCAGTCTCGTCAGGAAATAGAGGCAACTCTGGCCCTTCTTGTACACAGCCTCTTGAGTTGTTGCCCCACTCAAATCTGTCATCCAGGTGCACCCCCAGGTACTTGTAGGTCCTCACCACATCCACGTCCTCACTGTCAATAGTAACAGGGAGCAGTGCCGGCCTAGTCTCCATCACCATCTCCTTTGTCTTACTGATGTTGAGCTGCAGAAGATTCAGCTTGCACCATTGGACAAAGTCCTCCACTGGGACCCTGTATTCATCCTCCTGTCCTCTCTTTACACACCCTAGTACTGCTGAGTTGATTGCTATAGCAACACCATGAACACTCCCCGCTACAGTGGATTTTTCTTATCACCCTGTAATCACTGTTTATGAACCTGTGAACCGAGCCCATTTTCTGCCTTTTTTTAAAACTCAACCATTTTTGTCCCTTCCCAAATAAGCACTTGCTGTGTTGCTCTCTTCCTTAAAACTCAAACGCCTCACTGTCATCTTGAGTTTCTAAAACTCCCTCATTGCCACCATTACGTTTTGTAACTGCAAAACATTGAACTACTTGAAAGCAAAAACATGGAGCCAGAGCTGTGGATAACTCGTGTACATTTAGTTTTATTTTTTACTTTAAGTGAAACATGTGCATATGACATGGTGACATAATAACATATGCCATTCACGTACTTTTACATATAACCGTAATGAACTATGTAAGCAAAGAAGAATGCTTAATCAAACAATATATTTACAATATTACTGAAATATCAAATACACTACATTTCTTATTGTAATTTAGAGTATATTTTATGTATGGCACTGTACTGCTGCCGCAAAATAACAAATTTCATAACATGCTGTATGTCAGTGATAATAAACCTGGTTCTAATTCTGATCTCACTCTGTGAGTAAATTTCACATTGATTGCATGAAATGTCTTCCTTCTATTTGTTTTCAGCAGTGCCTTCACAGTAGTAGGATAGGATTTTAGTATACACTTGGCACAGCACACGGTGCTTCTGACTAACATCCAGAAAGCAGGATGCTTCCTATTAGTCATTTCGGATAGAGGCTACCCGTGGCAGTGCCAGCTCACTTGTCTTAGAGTTGGGTAATGCAATGGTTAACAGCTGGATCATAAGCCATAGACATGGACACGAGCCTGTGGCTTATGGTCAATCAGGCTAACCATTTCGTGGCATGGTAGCATAGCAGTTAGAGTAATCAGAATTAGGTTTAATATCAGTGGCATATCTCGTGAAATTTGTTGACTTTGCGGCAACATTACAATGTAATACATAACGATAGAGAAACAAACTGTAAATTACAGTAGTTAAATTAAATAAGTGGTGCAAAAATAGAAATAAATAAGTAGTGAGGTAGTGTTTATGGTTTTGAAGTCCATTCAGAAATCAGATGGCAGAGGAGAAGAAGTTGTTGCTGAATCATTGAGCGTGTGCCTTCAGGCTTCTGTATCTCCTCCCTGATGGTAGCAATGAGACAAGGCATAACCTTAATGATGGACCTTAATGATGTCCTTAATGGGGTCCTTAATGATGGACGCTATCTTTTTGAGGCATCACTCATTGAAGATGCTTTACAGCACCAGTTGGCAGCATTCCTCGATTGACATCTCAATGTGCTAGAAGACAAAAGTAAGTACATTTATTATCAAAGTATGTATACATTATACACTCTTGAGATTCATCTACTTACAGTCAGCCACAAAAAAATAACATGCATGTATTAATAAATAAAAGGACTGGCTAACACTCAATGATCAGAGAATAAAAATCACATCTTGCCCGTAAAAAAAAGACTGTATAACTCCCAAAATGCAATGAAAACAAATATCATGCAAACAGTAACCGTAAGCAAATAGCATTTCTCAACTGAAGTCCGTAAGAGAGTCCCATAATTCGTTGCAGAGCTGAGTAAACGTCGTGGAGCAGTGATCTGAACTGGCCCCCACCTCACCTCGGGCCCCTACACACTGACCTTTTCAATCTGGCCCCGCGCTTAACCCTGCGTCCGAAGAATGGGTTCTGCCGCTTCAAGCAGTGATCTGAACCGGCTCGTACCTCACCTTGGGCCTCGACACCCTGACCTTTTCGATCGAATTGCTTCCAAGTCCAAAGGGAAGTGACAGGATATTACCTGCAATGATCATTGGCCAGAAAATTTGTGGTTAACAAAGTATCTAGTTGATCTCCTAGTTTTGTTAGCCAGCAACTAGAAGTCGCTGAGGGTCACCAGCTTCATTTTAAACCAGATTTGTAAACCAACAGGTTTCGGGCAGAGCAGAGGGCACCTTTCGCTGAGCTGAAGACCTTTCAGCAGTGCTTGATACTGCCTGTGTGTGTGCCACCGGGAACATCCCCGTGGATCAGCGGGTCCTCTGTCATGCAACTGTTCAGGATGAACTATGATACAGGCCGTTTCAGAACATAGAACATAGAAATCTACAGCACATTACAGGCCCTTCAGCCCACAATGTTGTGCCAACTGTGTAATCTACTCTAGAAACTGCCTAGGATTTCTCTACTGCATAGCCCTCTATTTTTCTAAGCTCCATGTACCTATCTAAGAGCCTCTTAAAAGACCCTATCCTATCTGCCTCCAGATACACTGTCACTGGCTGTGCATTCCACACACCCACCACTCTCCGTGTGAAAAACTTACCTCTGACATCCCCCTTGTACCTTCTTCCAAGCACCTTAAAAGTAGATCGCTCGTGTTAACCATTTCAGCCCTGGGAAAAATCCTCTGGCTATCCACACAATCAATGACCCTCATCATCTTATACACCTCTTTTGGGTCACCTCTCATTCTCTGTCACTCCAAGGAGAAAAGGCCAAGTTCACTCAAACTATTCTCATAAGGCACACTCTCCAATCCAGGCACCATCCTTGTAAGTCTCCTCTGCACTCTCTGTATAGTATCGACATTCTTCCTGTAGTGAGGTGACCAGAACTGAACATGGTACTCCAAGTGGGGCTTAACTAAGGTCTTTTATAGCTGGGACCTCACAGCTCTTGAACTTAATCCCACAGTAGATGAGGGCCCACACACCATGTGTCTTCTTAGCAACATTGTCAACCTGCGCAGCAGCTTTGAGCATCCTTTGGGCACAGACCCCAAGACCTCTCAGATCCTCCATACTGCCAAGAGTCTTACCATTAATATTATATTCTGTTTTCAAATTTGATCTACCAAAATGAACCACTTCACACTTATCAGGGTTGAAGTTCATCTGCCACTTCTCAGCCCAGTTCTGTATCCTATTGATGTCCCACTGTAACCTCTGACAGACTATCCACCATACTTCCAGATTCTGTTTTGCCAGTATCCTAGGATTAATTGCCCCAACCTTAGGTATGGCATAGTAGTGTAGCTGTTAACGTAATGTTATTAACCTGGATTCAATTCCACCTGTAAGGAGTTTGTATATTCTCTCTGCGACCGTGTGGGTCTCCTCCAGGTGCTCCCACATTCCAAAGACACAACAGTTAGTAGATTAATTGGTCACATGGGTGTGACTGGGTGGTGTTGGTTCATTGGGCTGTAAAGGCCTGATACCATGCTGTATCTAAATAAAAACATGACTAAAAGACACAAATCTACAAAGGCAGGTGAATTTAAATTCAAATTATTAAAAAAAATCTTGAACATTAAAAGCATTAATTTACATTTTTTTTTTGTTTTTTAAGTGCACTAATATCTTTCAGGGAGGGAGTTATGTCCTTACTTTGATTGGCCTACATGTGGCTCCAGGCCCAGGCCCACCAATAATGTTGACTCTTAGCAACCTCTTCAGTAGACAGGCATTATCTGCCAATGTCAGTATTCTCCACATTTTGAGAATGAAGAGTTACATTAAAAAGTACTGTATTGATGTGCAACACACACACACACACACCAACCAACCAAATCAGGTAGCATCTATGGAAATGCGCAGTCGATGTTTTCAGCCAGGACTGGGTAAGAAGGGAACAGAAGCCAGAATAAGAAGGTGGGGAGAGGGGAAGGAATACAAGAGGGGTGATTCAAGAAGCCAGTAGATGATAGGTGGATGAGGTCGTGGGCTGAAGAAGAAGGAATCTGATAGGAAAGGGCAGTGGACCATGTGAGAAAGAGAAGGAGGAGGGCAACAAGAGGGATGTGAGGAGAACAGAAGGGGTGTGAGGGGAACCAGAATGGGGAGTTGAAAAAGAGAGAAGAAGGAACAGTGAGAAATTAATGGAAATTAGAAAAATGATCTGGCTCCCCTTTCATTCCTTCTCTTCTCATCATCTCCTTCTGGCACCCCTCCTCCTCCTTCCCTTTCCCCTATGGTCAGACTGTAGAGTCTCTGGTGCACATAGCCATCTGATACAGAGGTGAAAGTGCAGTCATCGAGCTCCCATGGAGGCCTGTCTTCATTGGTAACAACTGGAATAAGTGATTTGCTGTTTCTATGTGAACAATGGCAGGTAGACAGCTGCCCTGTGAAGGTGTGTCACAGTCATTGAGCTGAATTAGCAGTCAAGTGCAGCCTCTGATGCTTGCTGAAACTTAACAGTTTCATGAGAGAGAGAGAGAGAGAGAGAGAGAGAGAGAGAGAGAGAGAGAGAGAGAGAGAGAGAGAGAGAGAGAAGAGAGAGAGAGAGAGAGAGAGAGAGAGAGAGAGAGAGAGAGAGAGAGAGAGAGAGAGAGAGAGAGAGAGAGAGGAGGGGGAGGGGAGGGAGAGAGAGAGAAAAGATTTTCATAGATTCTATTACATTTCTTCATTTTTTTCCCTGCGAATGCCTGCAAGAAAATGAATCTCAGGGTAGTAAATGGTAACATATACATACTTTGATAATAAACTTCCTTTGAACTTTCAGCTATTAATATTCAGAGAACCCAAGTCCAAATTAAATCATCAATCCCTTCTCATTGTTGGACGTCACTCTTGAAACAGTATTCATCAAAGGGTCTGCTGTCAGTCAGAGGTGATATACCACTGTCTTCCTATGGGTAAATTGGTATCAGCATTGGAATTGGTTTATTGTTGTCACAGGTTTGGAGATGCAGTGAAAAGCTTGTCTTGCACACTTCACACAGATCAGATCATTACACAGAGTACTGAGGTAGAACAAGGTAAAACAATAACAGAATGCAGAATAAACTGTAACCACTACAGAGGAAGTGCAGTGCAGGCAGAAAATAAAGTATAAGATCATAATGAGGTAGATTGTCAGGTCAAGAGTCCATCTTTATCATACAAGAGGTTAGCTCAAGACTTTAATAACAAAGGCGAGAAGCTGTTCTTGAGGCTGGTGGTACATGTTTTCAGGTTTATTTATAACTTCTGCCAGACGGAGTGGGGTTTTTGTTTATGCTGGCTACTTTGCTGAGGCAGTGAGAAATACGGAGAGTCGATATACGGCAGTGGTCCCCAACCTCCGGGCCTCAAAGCCTGTGCTACTGGGCCATGAGGAAACGATATGAGTCAGTTGCACCTTTCCTCGTTCCCTGTCACGCCCACTGTTGAACTTGAACTCACGCGAGGTCATTACCCACGTGAGATCATCAGTCGCCTAACCGCAGTGACACCCTCGCGCCAGGGATCACTGGTTGGCCTCGCGCAGCCGGCGGGAAGTGCCGTTGGTACCAGCCTGCAGCGCGGACAGATTGGCGCTGCCTCCAAACCGGCTTACCACACCGAATGTTCATGGGGATCCCAGTGCTAAAATATTCGCAGACGACCTAATTCGGGCTCAGGGTTTCGTAAGTACCAGAGCAGCTACCTCGCTGAGATCGACTGAATGTCATCCCTTGAGCCAAACTTTTGTTGCCTACTCTCTCTGGACTGTGACCGCTTGTGGCCCCGGTACGGGGGACCTCTGGCTCTTACCTGGTCCTCTCATTGGTGCAATGATTTTACATGTTCATACCAGGAAAATATGTGCTGTGTGTTTAATATCCAAACGTTGCTTAAAATGTTATGATGCTATTGACTTGTAAGTGAATTATAATTGACTTATCACCATATTCATGTGAGGAAAATTTGTTAGAGAAACCATTTTAGAAACGAAATTGAGTGTATTAGCCACTTTTAAGTGACTCTTAGTTGATTTATTACCTATATTCCGGTGGTGATTAACACCCCCCCCGCCCCCCACCGGTCGGCCGATCCGCAGGAATATTGTCAATATTAAACTGGTCCACAGTGCAAACAAAGGTTGGTGACCCCTGATATAAGGGAGGCTGGTTTCTGCAACATGCTGAGCCGGGTCCACAGTTCTGCAGTTTCTTGCAGTCATACACAGATTAGGGATGGCAAATAAATTCTGATCATCCCCAAAACTTAATATCTATATAAAACATTTGATTTAGGGTGTCCACTAATCTGAAGACTGAACTGGACATGGATATTTATGAGTTTTTGACAGGGTAAAGAATAACTAGTTCTTTATTCCCCACTCAGAACCTGTTGGAATAATGAACCCTCTATTCGTACCTCTGTCTCCTGATCTCCAATTAATCTATCTCCATTTTGGGAACCCTGTTATCAGACACACAAACATCTCATGTCCTCTATGCTGGAATGTCTTCTTCTTCTTCTGCTTCTCAAGTCCATCACCCCAATCCCACCGACAGCAGCTCGCCAGAGTCCTCTGTCCTGGGCCAGTCTTTCAAGTTTTCCCAAGAGTAGCCCATTTTCTTGGTGTCTTCTTCCTTTCCCACAGGGATGAGGTCTTTGGAGATTCTGTTGGCGTTTCTGCAGCACTGGGTTTTTATGGGATAATGTTGCTAGCCCAGTGTCCAACCCTCCTCCTTTTGCAGCCAGGCTTGGGACCGTCCATGATGGGATAATGCTTGACTGTCAGAAAAGTACAAATCTTGCACTCTGATGTCCTGTGGAACAAGTAGCAGCAACCTTTTATTTGTCAAAGAGGAATCAGATGGACCCCCCCCAAGGTCAAGATAATAAGATGCCAAAAGAAGTTCTCCTGGAGTATCGAATAAATCAGACAGCTTGAAACAACGTTCAGCTTCTGTTAGAGGTTGGATCTGACTCAGTTTAACTTGAATCTTTAACCAAAATTTTCTGATAAAAGCCAAGGAGCACTGGGTCTTTCCATCAATAAGAGGAGCTGCCCACCTCTCCCAAATCACCCTTTCGTTTCTTCCCTATATGTACACTTTTTCAACCTGTTCCTTCTTTCTGTCTCTCTCCCCTTCTCTCTCCCAATTCTCTCCTTGTCTCATTCTCTCTCTCTCAACCTCATTCTCTCACCCTCCCCTTCTGTCTTTACTATTTTTCTTTCATCCACCCTTTCCTGCTACCTTTCTTCCTCCACCCGCTCACTCTCACTCTTCTCCCTCTCCCCTGCTCTCTTTTACACTCTCTCCCTTACTCTCTCTTTCATCCTCCCCTCTCCACCCTCTCCCTCCCATCTTTCTCCTCCTTACCCCTCTCTCTGCCCCCTCTTCCCATCCTTCCTCCTCTCCATCCCTCTCTCAGTCATCCCAGCCACTCCCCTTCCCTTCCCTTTCCCTCTCTCTCTCCCACTCCCCTCCAACCTTCCCTCCTTCTCCTTTTCATTTTCTACCTATCTCACTCCCTCTCTTTCTTTTGTTTCTCCCTCCCCTCCCTCTTTTCCTCACTCCCTCTCTCTCCTTTCCATCTCCCCTTCCATCTCTCTCTTGCCCCCTGTCCCTCTCCCCTTCTTCCTGCAAGTCTGCCTCTCCCACCTCCTCCCTTCGTTTTCCCTCTCCTTTTCCACCTCTAATCTCCCCCCCCCATCTCTCCCTCCCTCGCTGAGTTCATTGGGTTCATGTGACTGCCTCCTCCCCCTTTTCTTGCTGCCTACTGCACTCTCCAGGACAGTGATATTGTAAAAGGTTCCCTCTCCTCGGGGAGGTCTTCCGCATCCCCAGATCTATGTGTCCGTACCCTCTGGAGGCCAACCTCTACCCAGGTATGCACAGCCAATGATTATGCCACCTCAGCATGCAGGGAGATGTCAGCGCCCCCCCCCCCCCCCACCATCTGTGTCAGAGATGACCAATTTGACCTTGAGTGGACCCAGGAGTTCTCTACCACAAAGACCTATGGACAATCTGTATGGGTTACAAACGCCGTACTAATGGACACCTGCACATACAAACAACTTTCATAACGTTATTAAGTTATTTGTAATTAAACTATTGATTATTTGTTATTATTATTAAATTATTATCAGTGATCCCCTCTTACCCCTTCTCTTCTCACCTGCCCATCACCTCACTTTGATGCCCCTCCTCGTTCCTTTCCTCCCAAGGTACATTCTCTTCTCCTATCAGATTGCTTCTTCTTCAGCCTTTTAACTCTTCCACCTATCACCTCCCAGCTTCTTACTTCATTCTCCCCCCCCGCATCTTTCACCCACTTACCCCACACCTCTCACCTGCCAGCCTGTACTCCTTCCCCTCCCCCACCTTTTTATTCTGGCTTCAGTTTCCTTCCTTTCTTGGCCTGAAGAAAGGTCCTGGCCCGAAATATCACCTGTTTATTCATTTCCATAGATGCTGCCTGACCTGCTGAGTTCCTCCAGCACTCTGTTTATGTGACATTTGTTTGTTCCTATGAGCCACAGAACTAGTTTCCTCTCTCTTCTTTGCCTTTAGTAATTTTTCTTTCTTATCAGTCTCCTGTGCTTTGATGCCATGCTGCGGAGGTATGCTTGAGGTATCGGGGGATTCTAGAGTATTTTCAGACTAGGGGACAAACTAGGCTTACAGAACTGGTTTATTACTGGGGATAGCTGATGCTTTGAACTCGGAGGACTCAATCAGTCTCACACTACTGCTCCGTGTCTCCCCAGCCACCACTGCTGACGCAGCCCACCCACCACCGAAGTAATCAGCTGAGCATGAGAGTGCTGGCTTCAGGCAGGCATTGTCTACACAGGAAATTGAACCATTGCTCGTACACCTTGTGACTTAAAACAATTACTCTCCACATTCACACTGGGACAGAGAAAAATGTTATTGCTCCATCTTTATTTCG
>NC_082714.1:8861861-8866861 GCF_030144855.1 Hypanus sabinus
ATACATCCCTTAGACACTCCACAAACTCCCTATCCTGGGGTCCAGCACCTACCTGATTCTCCCAGTCCACCTGCATGTTGAAATCTCCCATAACGACTGCATTACCTTTAGCACATGCCAATGTTAACTCCCTAATCAACGTACCCAATATCCACGCTACTGTTTGGGGGCCTGTACACAACACCCATTAGTGTCTTTTTACCCTTACTGTTCCTCAGCTCAATCCACACAGACTCTACTTCCCCTGTTCCCAAGTCACCTCTTGCTAAGGACTGAACTCATTCCTCACCAACAGGGCCACCCCACCCCCTCTTCCCATATTTCTGTCTCTACGATAGCACGTATACCCTGGTACACTCAATTCCCAGGCCTGATCCCCTTGCAGCCAAGTCTCCGTTATCCCAACAATATCGTAGTTCCCCATTTTCATCTGAGCTTCAAGCTCATCTGTCTTATTTCTGACACTATGCGCATTCAAGTATAGAATTCTTAGCCCATTCCTCTCTCTTTGCTTAAAACACTGTCTACTGTACCTAACCCAGCTCCTTGAACTTCCATCGGGCAAATTGCACCCTGAATTTTGATGACCTTCTCAAGATCACCCAAACCTTGTACACATTTAACCCCATGCACCTTCTGACCAACCCTCTGGATCTGGATCCCTGCCCCCTGCACATCTAGTTTAAACCCCCCCGAGCAGCACTGGCAAATACTCCTGCAAGAATGTTAGTATCCCTCCGGTTCAGATGTAGACCATCCCTTCGAAACAGATCCCAATGTCCCTGGAACAAAGACCAATTATCCAAAAACCTGAACCCTTCCTTCCTGCACCATGCTCTCAGCCTCGTATTAATGTGCATAATCATTCTATTCTTCGCCTCACTCGCACGTGGCACAGGTAGCAATCCCGAGATTGTCACCCTGGAGGTCCTGCCTTTCAGCTTCACTCCTAACTCCCTGAACTCTCTAAGCAGGACCCCCTCACTCACCTTACCTACATCGCTGGTCCCTACATGGACCACTACATCTGGGTTCATGCCCTCACTCTCAAGAAGTGAGGGCAAGTGACCTGAGAGGCAACTTTTTCACACAGAGGGTGGTGGGTATATGGAAAGAGCTATCAGAGGAGACGATAGAAGCATTCGTTTGTTATATGCTGTGTCTATGATATTGGTGATCATAGTCTTTTCATGACCATCTTGGCAAATTTTTCTACAGAAGTGGTTTGCTATTGCAATTTCTGGACAGTCTTTTTAAAAGTTGGGTGAACCCAGCCATTATCAATACGCTTCAGAGATTGTCTGCCTGCAGAACTAGGACTTGTGATACACACCAGCTGCTCATACGAGCATCCAGCACCTGCTCCCATGGCTTCACATGACCCTGATCTCCGGGGGTGTGGAGTGGGAGGCTAAGCAGGTGCTACGCCTTGTCCAAAGCTGACCTGCAGCCTAGCAGAGGGAAGGAGCACCTTACACCTCCTTTGGTAGAGACATATCTCCACCCCACCTCCTATAATTATGTTGTTTTAAAGACACTTGGACAGTCCCCACTAATGGAAAAGTTGAAAGGACATTAGCCAAATGCAGGCAAATGGGACTAGCTCAGGAAGACATATTGGTTAGCATGGACAGGCTGGGCCAAAGGGCTGTTACTCTATGACTCTATAACACCAAGTTTACTGGAGTCACCTCAGCATCAGCTGCAGACGCCTTCAGGAGGTCCAGAGATGGTACAAGGCAGTGGGGGAGCTGGGAGAGATTGAAAATAAAAGACAAGTATCAAGGGTATTTTTAATAGACACTTGATACAAATCTGGCACAGGTTTACTGTGAACTGTCTGACCAGACTCGCTCTCTGCTGACGTAAATAAAAGGATTGAGTTTCTGGCATAATGTGCTCTTCATTTCAAATTCCTTGAACATAGAGGTGTAATTCATCACAGGGGAAACCTGATCAGGAACGCAGAATGAGGTGTGGCATGGGTCAAGCAGAACGAAGATAATGCAGAACGAAGAAGAAATATCCTATTGTAGGAAACCTTTCAAGCACCACGGTTCCCAGAACCTTCTTTCACTTATAAGCATGCATTCCTTCCTGAACTGATTACCATCTCAGATCCATGGATACTAATTTGCGATGGAATTATATCATTAAGACAAGGGGAGTGATAATGGGCAAGAACTCGTATTGGGTGGCACAGCTGGTGGGGCCACTGCCTTTCAGCGCCAGAGATGTGGTTGGATCATGATCTCCGACACCTCCGGAAATTGTGATCTCTGATCTTCAGGAGTTCATGATCTCTGACCACATTCTCTCCTTGACTTGGTGCGTTTCTCCCCAGGTGATCTGGGTTCCGCCCTCATCTCAAAGGGGTGCAGGTTGGCGGATTAATTGGTCACTATAAATTGGCCCTAGCGCATCGGTGAGTCGGGAGGTAGCTGATGGAAATGCAAGGTAATTGAATGGTACAGAGCAGCGTTGTGAGCAGTTGATGGTCAGGAGAAGCCTCATTTTGGTATCTCACTGGATCTCACAAAGAGCCATGGAGTGATGGAGCACGACAGCACGTCTTCTTCGAAGATCATTTCCTCGTGGTGGTGGGGAAGCTTGTGAGTTCCTAAGATCCCAAGAGCAACACCCTGTTTGGAGATTAGCCTCCTGGCAGGGTCACCCGTGGCGGTAGGATCGAAGGGGTGGATCCAGACAAAGAGCGATCCAACCAAGACGTTAATAGTGGAGCCGGCGGGAGCTGGTGACACATCACAACGGCTGTGAAGGCGGAGGAAGGCTGCAGCAGTGAAGGGTCCCCAATTGACGTTCATTCCATGCCACTGGACCCTGATCCTGATCGGTCAAGGACTGAGTGGTAGCTGTCTGTGTATCAGTACCCCCACACGTTAAATAAAGTCACAAGCACACGTTCTCCATTAAGGAATCCACCCCAACATCCCAGATATGTGTATCTGGGATCGACCTCTACCGTCACCTGAGGACCCATTAATAAACAACCCTTCTGGAAAACCTCATTGTCCACCTGAGTGATCCCACTACTACTACAGCACAGAAACAGGCCCTTTGGCCCATTTAGTTTGGGCTGACCTCATCTTCTGCTTAGTCCCATCTACCTGACCAAAACCCTCCACACAACACTCATCCACTTACCTACCCGAACTTCTTTTAAATGTTACAATTGAACCCACATCCATCACTTCCCCCATCAGCTTGTTCCACACTCGCATTACTCTCTATATGAAGAAGTTTTCCCTCAGGTTTCCCTTAAATATTTCACCTTTCACCCTAAGCCCATGACATCTAGTTCTAGTCTCACCCAACCTCAGAGGAAAAAGCCTATCAGTTGGCCTGAGGCCTCTGTGTGTCAGGGTTGACCATGGATGTTGTGTCCTAGCTGTCTAGGTACGCAAGCCTGGGCAGTACGGTATAGAGAGCAAGCTGTTGCCTATGTAGCAAGCTCCCCCTCTCCACGCAACTGATGCACCCAAAGGAACACCGAGACCGATACAGTTTTGCACCAGAAGCATTGCAGGAGTTGCCAGTCAGCGACAAACTCAATGTAGGATTGTTATAGGGACTCCAGCTCCGGATTTTTCCATCGGTGTTTACTCCTAAAGCCTTGTCCATGAGTGAGTTTAGCCACAAGGCAGCGAAGGTTTGAAATCAGTTTTCCTTCTTCTAGATAAGCTGCCAACCACGGTGGACGATTCCCATCTGCCCGAACCCTATCTATACCCCTCATATACCTCTATCAGATCTCCCCTCATTCTCCTGTGCTCAAGGGAGTAAAGTCCAAACCTATTCAACCTTTCCCTATAACTCAGGCCCTCAAGTCTTGGCAACTTTTTAAATTTTCTCTTCACTCTTTCAATCTTCAGGTTACCTTAGGTAGGTTACCTTACGTACCTTAGGTAGGTAACCAGCTCAGCACGCACTACTGCAAATTCAGTCTCACCAATGTCTCATACACTTCAACATAACATCCCAATTCCTGCACTCAGTGCCCTGATTTATGAAGGCCAATGTGCCAAAGCCTCTCTTTGGTATACTGATCTTCTGTGATCCCACCTTCAAGGAATTATGAATCTGTATTCCCTGGTCCCTTTGTTGGACCATACACCTCAGTACCCTACCATTCACTGTGTAAGACTTACCCTGGTCGATCCTCCCAAAGTGCAACAGCACACTCCTACCATTAAATTCCACCTACCATTCTCAGCCCATTTTTTCAGCTAGCCTAGATCACACTGCATGAAGTTTCTTGCTTTAAGTAATCACTCATTTTTAAATCAACAGGAAAGATGGAACAGAAAGCCATTTATTCAAAACTGTCACTGATTATTTTCAGTGACGAGGCAGCAGTTGGAATATTGGGATGGAGTATACTAGAAGGGGAGTCTTGTTGGTCACACCAGACTTTCTCTACTGCCTACAATTCTGAGTTTTTTCACATTACCACAGTATGATTGCATTGGCGCTAATTCAGGGAAGGTTCACTGTGTTAAAAACATCGGATTAGGGTGGTCAAAATTCACGTGAGTTTAGGGGAACCTGTGAATAAGAGGAGAAATTTCTTTAGCCAGAGTGTGATGAATCTGTGGATTTCATTGCCACTCAAAACAGTGGAAACAAAGTCTTCGGGTATATTTGCAGTGGAATTTGATACGTTCTTGATCAGTCAGGGTGTCAAAGGTTATGGGGAGAAGGCAGGAGAATGGGGTTGAGAGGGATAAAAAAATCAGCCATGACCAAATGGCGGAGCAGACTCGATGGGTCAAATGGCTTAGTCTGTTCCTGTAGCTTATGACCTTATGGTTTTCTCTGCATTACTGTGATGTATAATGTGTCCGAATGTGAAGTCAGACACATTTGACTTTCTGAAATGGTTGAAAGGGTACGTTTTGATGGAATTGACGGCTTTGTTGCAAAGTTTACAGATGATATGAAAATAAGTGGAGGGACAGGTAGTTTTGAGGAAGTAGAGA
>NC_082714.1:8871861-8946861 GCF_030144855.1 Hypanus sabinus
AGCATAAGTCTTCCACACCTTCTTTTTATTTGCTTACTTCACTTACTTAAGCCCATCTATGAACCCTACTGGGGTATAGGCCAGCAACAGGAGCTCGCCAGCATCCTCTGTCCTTGAAAAGTTTTTCAAGTTGTATCCAGTTGGAGATATGGCTCTGCCAAAAGAGGTATAAGTTGCTCCTTCCCACAATTAGCCTGCAGGTCACAGTTGGGCAAGGTGTTTCACCTGCTTAGCCCCCTTCATCAGGGTCACGTTAAGCCATGGGAGTAGGAGATGGATGGTTGTATGAGCAGCTGGCTCATATCACAAATCCCAGTTAAGTGAGCATTGACGCCAAGAGGACAATCTCTGAAGCATATTGAAAATAGCTGGGGTCAATCATCTTGTAAAGATGGCAATGGCAAACCACTGCTGTAAAAATATTTACAAAGAGCAATCACGATCACCTATGCCATCAATGCAGCACATAATGAATGAACCCAGGTGCAGCCCAGCTTCTTGGTGTCAGCCTTCTGTTCCCAGGGATGAAGTCTTTGGGATTTTCTGAGGCTCCCAGAATGGCATACTTCACCTCAACCCCTCCCAGAATGCACCTTTTTCCACTCAGACTACAGTGGTTCAAGGAGGATTCTTGCCAATGCCTTCTCTGGAGACAGCAGAGAGATGCTGGCCCTATCAGTGCAGCCCAGATCGCATGAATTAATAATAAATTGAAATATTACACAAAATGATTCTGCTGTTATTTTGCATGTTAATGTATTCTCTGCCTAACAAGACATCTCCCAGTCCCATCAATCATATCAGTCATATCAGTGCTGAGTAAAGTAGGTTTCTAAATGTGCTTTGGAAATCTAATGTGCTTTTAATATCTGGGATATCAGTATCTGGCTCCAGCTCCCTGAAATCTCACTAATTAGAGAGAAAGGTGAGCTTACCCACCTTCTGAACTAACCATGAAATCATAAGACCAGAAGACATAACAGCAGAATTAGGCCATTCAGCCCATTGAACTTGCTTTGCCATTCCATCATGGCTGATTTATTATCTCTCTCAACCCCATTCTCCTGCTTTCTCCTCCATTATCTTCGACACCCTTATTAATCAAGAACCTATCAATCTCTGCTTTAAATATGCCCAATGAGTTGGCCTCCACAGCTATTCGTGACAATGAATTCCACAGATTCACCACCTTTTGGTTAAAGAAATGTATCCTCATTTCTGTTCTAAATGGATGCCCCTCCATCCTGAGGCAGTGCCCTTTGGTCTGAACTCACCCACTATTTGAAACATTCTCTCCATGTCCACTCTGTCTAAGCCTTTCAATATTTGGTATGGTTCATTCTTCTAAACTCCAGTCAGTACAGGCTCAGAGCCAATTAGATACTGCTCATATGTTATCCCTTTAATTCCCAGGATCATTATCTCCTTGGTCTTTTACAACAGAATCAAACTGGATTTATATAATTTGTTTTACATCACAAAAGGTCCTGAGGTGTTTCATGGAAGTGAGTGTGGAGACATCTTTGGAATCGCACTGGACAAGAGGTGGATTACAAAGAGAAGAGAGGAGAGGAGAGATTTTGGATTGCCTTGGTTTCAAGAGGGAATTTTAATGCCTAGAGTCTAGACGCCTTAGCTAAATTTAAAATTCTGAATTTACTGAAGTAGAGCACATCTATTGGTCTCCTCTCATCAAAACATAGGGCATCGAACAGTACAGCAAAGTGCAGGCCCTTTGGCTCATGCTGTGTCAACCTAACCCTATCCTCCCACACAACCCTCGATTTTTCTATCATGTGCTTTATCTAAGAGTTCATAAATGCCCTCTGCCACCACCCCTCGCAGCAGGTTCCACACATTACCACTTTGTTAAATTTTGTTACCTCTTCAAAGAATTCCATCAGATTAGTCAAGCCGGATCTGTCCTTGAAAAAGCCTTGCTGGCTTCTCATTGCTCCCTATCTTTCCAAGTGATCATTAATTCTCTGCCTCAGGATTGTTTTCCTTGTCTTTCTGACCACTGATTTCAGACTGAGATGTCCTCAGTTGCCCGACTTTTCCCAGCCACCCTTCTTTAAAAGTGGGACCATGTTTGCTGTCCTCCATTCATCTGGTACCTCAGTGTGTCCAGTGAAGATTTAAAAATCATAAGCATCTCTTCCCTTGCCTCCTACAGCAGCCTGGGATAAATCCCATCCGGTACTGAGAATTTACCCACCTTTAAATCAGCCAAAGAATTAAATATCCCCTAATTATTTAGAATAAAGAACAGTATAGCACAGTAGAGACTCTTTAACCCACAAAGTTGTGCGGATCTTTTAACCTACTCCAAGTTCAAGCTAACCCTTCCCACGCAGCCCTCAAATTTTCTTTTATCCATGTGCCTTTACAGGCTCTTAAATGCCCCTAATGTATCTTCCTCTGCCACCATCTTGACATTGCGCTCCACACACGCACTGCTCTGTATAAAAAAATGTATTTCTGATATCCTTTCTTCCAATACCTTGAAGTTATGCCCCTGGTATTAGCCATTCTGGGAATAAGTCTCTGACTGTCCCTGTCTATATTTTATCACCCTGTACACCTCTATCAGTTCGCCTCTCATTCTCCATTCTCCTTAGAGAAAAGTCCTAGCTCGCTCAACCTTTCCTCATCAGACATGCTCTCCAATGCAAGCAGCATCCTAATAAGACTCCACCACACCCTCTCTAAAGTTTCCACATCCTTCCTGATGCACCATCAATAACTCACACTGAGACGTAAGGCGAGATATCGGCTTTTATTGACTGGAAGAAGGAACCAGGAGTGAGTGACCATCATACTATGTCCTGGAGACTGAGGCCGAGCGTCAGGCCTCAGATCGCCTTTATACAGGGGTCTGTGGGAGGAGCCACAGGAGCAGTCAGCAGGGGGCGTGTCCAGACAGGCACACGTAGTTCACCACACTTCCCATAATGAGGCGACCAGGACAGAACACAACACCCAAATAACCTGCAGATACTGGGATCCGCAATAGACCTTCTCCTTCACCTTATCCTTCATCAACAAAGCCTGGTTTGTTTGTGAACACCAAGGAAAATTATTCACTTTGGACCTCTTTTACACCATGCACTGATTTAGAGATTAGTTTAATTTGTCACTCCAAAGTTCAAAGAAAATTTATTATCAAAGTATGTATATGTCACCATATACAACCCTGAGATTCATTTTCTTGTGGGAATGTTCATTAAATCCAACAACCCTAATAGTATCAATGAAAGACATCACCAACTTGGACGTTCAACCAGTGCGCAAAAGACAACAAACTGTGTAAGTACAAAAAGAAAGAAGTAATGATAATAAGCAATAAATATTGAGAACATGAGATGAAGAGTCCTTGAAACTGAGTCCATTGGTTGTGGAAACATTTCAATGATGGGGCAAGTGCAATTGAGTGCAGTTATCCCCCTTGGTTCAAGAGCCTGTTGGATGAGGTGTAGCAACTTTTCCTGAACTGGGTGGTGTGAGTCCTGAGACTACTGTACCTTCTTCCTAATGGCAGCAGTGAGAAGAGAGCATGACCAGGTGGTGGGGGACCCTGATGATGTATATAGGAAATCAAAACAAACAGTGAAATGCGTTGCTTGTGTCAATGACCCACACAGTTTGCCCTATCCTTACCATCACCACTTACAGGTTAACTAAATTCAAATTTCCTGACTGCACTGGTGGGGTTCAGACACACTCCTGGGGTACAAGTTTCTATGTTTTGTTACTTTAGCTGAATGTGGAGATGAAGAGTTCCACCCACAGTTCCCCCACACCCACAATCCCCCCACACCCACAGTCCATGCATCTAACAGAGATGTATGGCCAGTTAATTAATTTCTGTTACCAGTATTTCCTCATCATTAGCTCAAGGCCTCACTCTGCCCAGCCTGTGCTGTAAAATGGAGATAAAACAGATTTTCGTTACATGCAAAGTTCAAAGTAAATTTATAATCAAAGTATATGCTATAATACACTACCTCAAGATTTATTTTCTTGCAGACATTTACAGGGGAAAAAGAAATACAATTGAATTTATGATACCTATACATAAACAGACAAAGGCTGACAAACCACAAATGTTCAAATCAAGACAGACTCTGCAAATAAAAAAAATACTGAGAGCATGAGTTGTAAAATTTCCTTAAAGTGAGTCTGCAGGTTGTGGAATCATTTCAGAGTGGTGGTGAATGAAATTATCTGCGCTGGTTCAGGAGGCTGATGTAGTAAGTGTTCTGTTTTCAAACTGATTTATTGAGACACAGTGTGGAATAGGTCCTCCTGGCCTTTGAAGCCAGGCTGCCCAGCGGCCCCCTATTTAACCCTAGACTAATTACAGGACAATTTACAATGACTAATTAACCTACCAACTGGTACGTCTTGGAGTGTGGAAGGAAACTGGAGCACCTGGGGGAAACCCACGTGGTCATGGGGAGAATGTCCCAACTCATTACAGACAGTGGTGGGAATTGAACTCAGGTCACTGCTACTGTAAAACCACTTTGCTATCGTGCTGTGGGACCTAAGGCTTCCTTACCAGGGCATTTTCAAGGAGTGATTCCTTAAAAAGGCGGCATTTATCATTGTACACCTGATAGAAGTGTACAAGATGATGAGAGGCATTGATCGTGTGGATAGTCAGAGGCTTTTTCCCAGGGCTGAAATGGTTGCCACAAGTGGACACAGGTTTAAGGTGCTGGGGAGCAGGTACAGAGGAGATGTCAGGGGTAGGTTCTTTACTCAGAGAGTGGTGAGTGCGTGGAATGGGCTGCTGGCAACGGTGGTGGAGGCGGATACGAAAGGGTCTTTTAAGAGGCTTTTGGATAGATACATGGGGCTTAGAAAAATAGAGGGCTATGGGTAAGCCTAGTAATTTCTAAGGTACGGTCATGTTCGGCACAACTTTGTGGGCCGAAGGGCCTGTATTGTGCTGGAGGTTTTCTATGTTTCTAAGGACCCCCATCCCCCAGGACATGACCTCTTCTCATTGTTACTGTTACAGAGGAGGCACTAGACCCCGAAGACACACATTCAGTGATTCAGGAACAGCTTCTTTCCCTCTGCCATCTGATTTCTGAATGGACATTGAACCCGTGAACACTACCTCACCACTTTTTTATTTCGACTTTTGCACTACTTATTTAATTTAACTGGTGGTGGTACTGAGAAGGGGGCACGTCCTGGATGTTGAGGGTCCTTGACGATAGATACTGCCCTCTTGAAGACGTCCCCGATGGTGCGGAGGCTTCTGCCTGTTTGGGAGCTGGCTGTGTCTACAACTATCTTCAGGCTCTTGTCTCGGATGTTCGCCACACGTCGGGAAGTGAGTGAGGCCAGTAAAGGGTTAAGCAGTGATCCTCGACTTGTGGTTTTAGACAGGATATGTGTGAGGGTACGTGTTCTGGACAAGAGATACTCACGTAGTTTATGATAACAACCTAACACGGTGAACACTAGACAGAAGTATTAGGATTAAATGCTGAAAGACATTGGCATACTCCAGATGCATTGCATAACCCTGGTTTTGACACTCCTGACATTTTCTGTGTTACATCCTTGCTAATGTTGGCAAGTCTGAAATCACTCAGATTCAGATCAGTTTATTATTGTGTACAATGAAGTGCAATGAAGTTTGTGTGAAGCATTGAGACGGGTTTGTTGGCCCTTTGAGTCTATCCCTGTGCTGGCTTTCAAAGTCATCTGTGATTTGTATTTTGTTTGTCCCAGCCTTGTTAGTTGACAATATCAGTCTAGGATCATGGGGTCATAGAATTATCGAGCCATAGTGACATAGAGACATCGTGTCATGGCGTTATCAGGTCAGTGAGTCCAGAGTCATGGGGGTCATGGGATTGGTGAAGGGTATCATCCTGACACGTCGACTGTTCACTCTTTTCCATAGATGCTGACTGGTCTGCTGAGCTCCTCCAGCATTTTGTGTGTGTTGCCAGTAGGTAGGTGAAACTGGGTGGGTGGGGGGGGGGGGATGATGAAGTAAGAAGGTAGGAGGTGATAGGTGGAAGAGAAAAGGCTGGAAAAACAGAATCTGAGAGAAGAGTGAACTGTGGAAGAAAGGGAAGGAGGAGGGGAACCAGAGGGAAGTTCAGTTCCCTTGGTTGCCTGGGTAACCTCAGGAATTCCCTCCCTAAACCTCCGTCTTTCTCCTCTCAGACTTCCCTTCAAAACGCTTTCTTTGGCCAAGACCATGTAATCTGTAATATAACCTTCTCAGGACTCTGAATGTTATATCTAGTTTGAGAAGGCTCTCGGCTTGTTGGATGGTTTATTTGGTTAGAGACACTCGATAGATTCAGCCTAATGCTTGCAGAATGAACTATCCCATCTCGTTCAACTAACTAGACAATTTGCTGCCTGTGCCTTGAGTTTTAGACTAATGTGATTATCCGTTAATGGAAATAGGCTCCAGTTCGTGACACACAACTAAACAGAGGGTGACAAGCCAAACGATTCTACCAGCCTCACTACAGAGATACATTCCCCAGCAGCTCCATCTTCCGTTACCGGAGCCTGTGCTGATTTACCAAAAAAGTAGAATCTAAGAGCATCATTTGGTCTCCATTTCCTAATTCCTACGCGATATGTTGGGTTAACGAACCTGCTCCCAACCTCACAACTATTTCACAAATGGAAGGAGAGAAGCAACACTTCACCTGCAAGTCTGTCAGGGCCGTCTACTCTATCTGGTGCCCCCCCCCACGTAGAATGAGCACCTTCACTCCATCCATAACAGGCAGGGTTTCCCGGTGACCAGCCATTTAAATTCAACTCTCCTTTCCCATTCTGACATGTCAGAATCAGATTTACTATCACTTGCATATGTCCTGAAATTTGTTGTTGTGTGGCAGCAGTATATTGCAAAACATAATAATAAAAACCATGAGTTACTTTGCGATGTGCGACTCAAACAACCAAGTCCAGCCCCTGGCCTTCATGTGTGGCTTAGCTACTAAGCCTGGCAGAACCATTTCTACCGACAGGAGAAGGGGCAAAGACGGGTTACTGGTGCCATAAAACCAGTCTTTTTGGGCAGATGGGGCACAGCAGCTGTGGTTGGCAGCTCATCTTAGAGAAGGAAAACTCTGATATTGAACCTCTGCTTCCTTGCAGCTATATCCACTCATGGGAAGGTTTCAGGAGTAAATCCCGAGGAAAAATCCAGAGCTGGGGTCCCTAAGGCAGTCTTATGTTGAGTTCTACGCTGATTGGCAACTCCTGCAATGCTGACCATACCTAACTGAATCGGCCTCTGCCGTTCCTTCGGGTTCATCAGCTGCATGGAGAGGGGAGCTTGTTACATGGCAGCAGCTTGCTCTCCATATCGTTCTGCCCAGGCTTGCGTATCTAGACAGCTAGGATGCAACATCCATGGTCAACACTGACTGACAGAGGGTTGTTATATATATCAAGTTAAATGAAATAAGAAGTGTAAAAAGAGAGAAAAAAACTAGTGAGCTAGTGTCCATTCAGAAATCAGATGGCAGAGGGGAAGAAGCTGTTTCTGAATCACTGAGTGTGTGTCTTCAGACTCCTGTAACTCCTCCCTGATGATAGCAATAAAACGAGGAGATCCCATGGCCTTCTCTACTGCCAACCACCTTCCCCCTCACTTGGCTTCACCTGTCACACTCCAGCTTATCCTTCTTCCCCTCTTCCCACCTTCTTATTTTGGTTCCCCCCCCCCCCCCCCCCGTTCAATCCTGATGGGTTTCGGCATGAAAAATTGACTCTGTATTTCTTTCATAGCTGCTGCCTGACCTTCTGTGTTTCTCTAGCATTTTGTGTGTGTTACTCTGAAGAAGAGAGTTCAGGATGGCATTGCCATCACTGAGCCCCTGACCATCAAAATACTAGTGGAATCACCGCTGACCGGAAACTTAACTGGATCATTTGTATGAATATCCTGACTAGCTGATCAGTAGCTGGGCACCCTACGGTGAGTCACCCAAGTTCTAATACCACAAGGACGTTCCACTATCTACAAGGTATCTCCGGAGAGTGATAGGACGCTTGATAATTGCCAGGACAAGTTCAGAACCAGGTTTGTTATCACTGACGTACATTATGACTTTGACTATGGAATTCTGGAAAGAAATTGATCCTCCAGGTAGACACAGCAAAAGGCAGGTCCTGTTTGACAAACTTACTGGAGTTCTTTGAGGGTATAATGAGCGCAGTGAATAGAAGAAAACAGGTGGACATTACTTACTTGGATTTCCAGAAGGTGTCTGATAAGGTGCCGCATAAAAGACTTATCCATAAGATAAGGATGTATAGAGTTGGGGGTGATGTATTAGCATGGGTAGAGCACTGGTTAACCAATAGAAAACAGAGAGCTAGGATCCATGGGTGTTTCTCTGGTTGGCAATCAGTGGTGAGTGGTGTGTCACAACTGTTCACGATATACATTAACGATCTGGAAGAGGGGACCGAGTGTAGTGTATCTAAGTTTACTGCTGACACTGAATTGAGTGGAAAAGCAAATTGTGCAGAGGATATGGAGAGTCTGCAGAGAGCGATATGGGTAGGTTAAGTGAGAGGGCAAGGGTCTGGCAGATGGAGTACAATGTGAGGTCATCCATTTTGGAAGGTAAAATGGAAGATCAGATTATTTAAATGGTAAAAAATTGCAGCATGCTGCTGTGCAGAGGGAATTGGGAGTGCTTGTGCATGAATCACAAATGGTTGGTATGCAGGTGCAGCAGGCCATCAAGAAAGCAAATAGACTGTTGGCCTTCGTTGCCAGAAGGTTGAATTTAAGGACAGGGAGGTTATGCTGCAATGGTACAGGGTACTGGTGAGGCCGCACCTGGAGTACTGCGTGCAGTTCCGGTCTCATTACTTGAGGAAGGATATACTGGCTTTGGAGGCGGTGCAGAGGAGGTTCACCAGGTTGATTCCAGAGATGAGGGGGTTAGACTATGAGGAGACATTGAGTCATCTGGGACTGTACTCACTGGGATTCAGAAGAGTGAAGGAGATCTTATAGAAACATATAAAATTATGAAAGGGATAGATAAGATAAAGGAAGGAAAGTTGTTTCCACTGGTCGGTGAGACTAGAACCAGTGGACATAGCCTCAACATTCAGAGTACAGTCCCAGGCAACTCAAATTTAGGGTGGAGATGAGGAGGAACTGCTTTTCCCAGAGAATCTGTGGAATTCTCTGTCCAATGAAGCAGTGGAGGCTCCCTCAGTAAATATATTTAAGAAAAGGTTGGATAGATTTTTGCATAGTAGGGGAATTAAGGGCTTGGGGAAAAGGCAGGTAGGTGGAGATGAGTCCATGAACTTACTAAATGGCAGAGCAGGCTTGATGTGCCAGATGGCCTAGTCCTGCTCCTTTTTATTCTGTTCTTATGATTGTTGGTGCCATACGGGTGATTTGAGGAACTGCTGATCTCCTGGGGTTTTCACACACAACAGTCTCTAGAGTTTACAGAGAATGGTGCAAGAAGCAGAAAGCATCTAGTGAGTGGCAGTTCTGTGGGTGAAAATGCCTTGCTAATAAGATAGGTCAGAGGAGAATAGCCAAACTAGTTCAAGATGACAGGAAGGTGACAGTGACTCAAATACCCAACATTATAAAGGTGATGTGCAGAAGAGCATCTCTGAATGCACAACACTTTGAATCTTGGAGTGATGTCTACAGCAGCAGAAGACCATAAACAGGTTATATTCCTGTTCCAATAAAGTGCCCACTGAGTTTAAATTCCATTAATAATTCCCCTTGCTCTCGCTAAGTCTGACCAATTCCTTCCCTTCCTACATTCATAGAGAAGTGTACAGAAATAGTCCACACCAAAACCATTTAAACTATTCACCTAATTCCTTTCGAAGGAGCTCATGGAATCCGTTCCCACTCCTGTCAGATAGCATGCTCTCAGTCACAAGCTGCTGATGGGGAAACTCCTCCTTCTGATTTTCCATAATTTCTAATTGCTCCTCTCCTTTGGTTTCCAACACGTCCTGCCAATGGGGGCGAGCACTCCCGAGAGTTTTCAATGGCCTCCATCAACGCACACAGAAAGTGCTGGAGGGACACCAAGGCTCAGGCAGTATCTATGGAGAGGAATTAATGCTCAATGTTTCGGGCAGAGAGACTTCATCAGGACTAGAGAGGAAGAGGGAAGATTTCCAGCCCCTGCAGTTTCTCTTGCATCTCCATACATCTCCACGAGTAGTGAGGTAAACGTTATTCCATTCTGAATGGCAGCCGATGGTTTCCTTCTAATTGACGGAACATCATAGAGTCATGTCAGTGAGTCATGCAGCCCAGCTGGTCCATGTTGACCAAGATGCCACGTTCAAGCTAATCCCATTTGCTAGTGGCTCATAACCTTTTAGACCTTTCAAATCAGTACAACACTCTCGGTCGTTCGAAGGAGAAGATAAGTCAGTGAATTGTGTGTGCAGCAGGTTCCATTTTCAGGAAAGAGGATTGGTTGACTTACAGGAGGGAAGAGCGGGAATAACGTAGCATCACTATGGTAACTGAGAGATAAGCACGTTGCTATTGCAGCTCTGGGCAATCCGGAGTTTGGAGTTCAATTCTGGTGCCATTTTGTAAGGAGTCTCTGTAGGCCTCCCCATGGGATGCGTGGGTTTTCTCTGGGTCCTCCGGTTTCCTCCCACAGCCCAAAGATGTACCAGGTAGCTTAATTGGTTATTGTAAGTTGTCCCGTAAATTGGTTAGGGTTAATCGGGTTTTAGGTGCATATAAGGTACGTAGCCAGGGTGATTATATGTATTGCACTGTACTACTGCTGCAAAGAACAAATTTCATGACAGATGTGAGTGATGATAGACCTGATTTGGATATGGTTCTCCATTGTGGACTGAGATTGGGAAGTGGGCTGGGAGAGGGGTATTATAGTTGGGAAAAGCAGAAGAGAGAGGGCAAGAGAGAAGGGAAGGGAGAGGGGAGGGAGAAGGAAGCACCAGAAAAACATTCTGTAATGATCGATAACCCAATTGTCAGAAATCAAATGGCCTTGTCTGGTGTCTCTGGCACCTGCACAACCCACTGCACCAACACTCTTCTCTGCCACCTGTCTCACACCCCTCCCGTGGCACTCCATCCTCGCCATTCCCAACGTCCTTTGCTTCCGCCTGATTTACAAACTCACTCTCTGCTCCACATTGACAAATGCAGTATAGTACAAATGTCTCAGGCACCCTAGCTGTCTATCTGTATCGGTACCTAATTGAGCTATACATATATATCACACGGTATATAGATATATACAGTATATACATTTTTTCTCACCTCTTATGTGCGGTGTGTATATGTATTTTTCCCTCCATCTCAATTCCTTAAGCCTGGGAGCTTCAGGGTACGGTGCAGTATTCTTGCTGTTCCTTGTAGTGCACCCTTCTGGACTGAGATCTCAGATGTTGTTCCCAGGATTTGTTGGAGTCACTCTCCCAGTCCAGGTGTCACGGCTCCAAGTGCTCCTGTCACCACCGGGATTACTCTGGCTTTAACCTTCCACATCCTTTCCATCTGCTCTTTCAAACCCAGGTATTTCTCCAGCTTCTCATATTCCTTCTTCCTGATGTTGCTGTCATTCGGGATTGCCACATCTATCACTATTGCTTTCTTCTGTTCTTGTCCAGTGTTACACTGCCTGGTTGGTTGGCCTGTACCTGCTTATCAGTCTGTATCTGGAAGTCCCACAGGATCGTAGCTCTGTCATTCTCCACTACCTTCTCATGTGTCCAATCCATATGCAGCACAGATGTTCCTGTACACGATTCCTAAAGCTTGCCCGTGCTGTTCAGTGTGCTCTGCCCCTGCCTGCATCTTGCACCCACACCTTGCTACCATGTGCTGGATGGTTTCAGTGGATTCTTTGCACAGACAGCATCTTGGGTCTTGTCTGGTGTGATAGACCCCTGCTTCTACTATTCTTGTGCTCAGCACCTATTCTTGTGCAGCCATGAGCAGTACCTCAGTGCTATCCCTCAGCCCTGCCATTTCCAGCCATTGGTAGGACTTACAGTCAGCCACCTCTGATATCTGACGATGGTACATCTCGTGCAGTGGCTTGTCCTGCCATGGCCTCTGGTCCTCTAGCTTTGCTACACGTACTTCCATTTCCATGTCCCCTGCCTGCTGTCTGAGGTATTCTTCAAGCAGGCTGTCGTTAGGGGCCATCTTCCTGACATACTCATGGATGTTTCACATTTCTTCCAGTACTGTGGCCTTGTCACTTCCAAGTCCCCGTCCTCCTTTATTCCATGGGTATACGGTCACTGGATGTTGGACTTTGGATGGAATCCTCTATGTACTGTTAGCAGTTTCCGGGTCTTGTTGTCAGCAGCTTCCAGCTTGTTCCTTGGCCAGCACACTATAGCAGCTGGGATGACTGGTGGGGCAAATGTGTTGATGGCTCTGAGCTTGTTCTTCTCATGCAGCTGGCTTTCAAGGACCTGTCTCACTCTTTGGAGGTACTTGGAATTTGTAGCCTTCCTTGTGTTCTAATCGTGGCTTCCATGCACCTGCGGGATCCCCAGGTATTTGTAGCAGTCTTGTACATTTCGTATATGGCCTTCAGGTAACTCGACTCCTTCAGTCTTGATGAGTTTGCCTCTTTTCACTGCCACCCGGTCCAAATGGCATACCCGATGTCTCTGCTGTACACCCTTGTCAGGTGGATTAGTGAGTGAGACGTTTATACAGTACTCTACATGTCACCACATACAACCCTGAGATTCATTTTCTTGTGGGCATTCACAGTAAAACAAAGAAACACAGTGGAATCAATGAAAGAATGCACACAACAGGACAGATAAACAACCACTTTGCAAACGGCAACGAACTCTGCTAATACAAAAAGAGCAAAAACAGAACAACAATAATAAATAAATAAGCAATAAATATCAAGAACATGAGATGAAGTGAGTCGGGGTGTTAGTTTGTTTTTGTGGGAACCAGTCAGTGTTGGAGTGTGTGAAGTTGAGTGATGTTTTCTCCTCTGGTTCAAGAGACTGATGGTTGAGGCCCCTGTACCTCTATCCTGATGGCAGTAGTGAGAATGGCCTGGGTGGTGGGGGTCCCTGACGGCAGAGCTTCATGTGGATGTGTGCCAGATGATTAAAGAAAGGTGTGAGCTCGGACAGTACTCAACAAGGGAGCACCTTCACTGATGGTCTGCCGTGGTTCAGCAAGGAAGGTCACCTCTTCTCAGGGGGCAATAGGGGACGTGCGATAAATGCTGGCCCTACCAGGGATGTCCGTGTCTCCTAGTCCATTTAGATAGCTGTGGCAGCGATTATTCTTCTTGTCACGAACACTGTGCGCTTTAGAAATCTGGGTTCCAGCCCTGCTGAATAATGAAAGGATGTATCGTAGGGGCGATGAAACAAATTCTCTGGTCTCTGGGTCCTTCGAGTAGAGCTTTCCCTATGAATAATTGAAAAGTGCATTAAGGGACGGATACAATGATCTCAGCATTCTGAAGACAGCATGTGTTTCAGTACTGCCTTAGAGGAAGACAGCTCTGTCTCATTTGTGAAAGTACTGTCCAAGTTCACATCAATTTTCAAACATCTTGTCAGCAAAACAGTCCTTAGAAAAATTCCACTAGGATGTTATCCATATTTAGGGAAACATGTTTTTCTCTCTGTTGTTAGATTGATTGGCAGAACACTGTTGGTGTCCATGAAGAGAATCGCAACATCACACAATTATGCTTGAGAAGGAGTGAATTGTCCATGCTACAGCAGTAACACCATTGGCAACTTCTCCCATCACCTCTCTCTGGTGCCCCTCCTCCTTCCCCTTTTTCCTGTGCTACACTCTCCTCTCCTATCAGATCCCTTCTTCTTCTTCAGGCCTTTACTTCTTCCAACTATCACCTGTTGGCTTCTCTCTTCATCCCTCCCCCCTCACCTGGTCCCACCTATCACCTTCCACCTTGTACTCCTTCCCCTCCCCCCCCACCTTCTTATTCGGGCTTCTTCCCCCTTCCTTTCCAGTCCAGATGAAGGGTCTCGGCCTGAAGCATTAAGGTTCAAAGGTCAAATTTAATGTCAGTGGAATGTATACAATATATATCCTGAAATGCTTTTACTTCGCAAACATCCACGAAAACAGAGAAATGCCCCAAAGAATGAACGACAGTTAAACGTGAGAACCCCAAAGTACGCCCCAGCTCCCCTCCCTTGCACGTAAGTGGCTGCAAACAACAATCCCCCGTCATCCCACCAGCAAAAATAAAGCATAGCCACTACCAAGCTCAAGTGTGAGCTGAGTGATAGCAAAGACACAGACCAAAGTTACCCCAAAGGCTTCACATTTCATCTGGATTTCAGCAACAACTGGCAAGGGAGAGGGAGGTGTCCCCCATTTTCACAGCAAGCGGGAGACGTAACAACAACCCGCCGGTTTACGATGTTAAAAGTCCGTATTGTTGCTTTTCTCGAGCTCTGTGTCCGAAGATCGCAAAGACCTGGGATCTTCGCGCCCACGGTGACAGGTTTTCTGACCTCCCTGACGACCCTTGCTGTGACACCGACCCTCGAGAGCCCCGAGATCTTCGGCTTCCAAACACGATCAGGACTCTCAGGCCAAACCCTTGGCATGTCGATTAGCAGCCAGTCGTGGAACCCCAAGAATGAGCCCCATTCTTGCAAAGAACCAAAGCCTGCATATAACTCCATGTCAGGGTCTTCAAAAGAACCCTGAAAAGGAAAAATAAAGATATTAAAGTAGCAATAGAATTGTTCCCAAGATGTAAGCAAAGGAGTGGCCGTCATTCCTCCCAAGCTTCCCCTCCCCCCCATACAGTTAATAAACATTAACTGTTTATTCCTCTCCATCGATTCTGCCTGACCTGCTGAGTTACTCCAGTACTGCGTGTGTGTGTGTGCTACTCTGGATTTCCAGCATCTGTAGAATGGCTTGTATTTATGATTTGTGGCACCTTCCCACTGCTGTTTCTCCATACCATGACAAGCTCCCTTCTGACAGACCTGCTTAATGCAGGTTCCACAACCCCTACGGACTATGAGAAATAGTCTCAGTATTATAGAGTTGTTACAGTACGGTAACAGATCCTGCAGCCAACCACATCTCTGATCCCTGTTGCTTTTTATTTAAGTTTATTGCCATTGGCATTCATACCCGGGGTAGAAACGTCATGAAAACTCGCTTTCTTGCACGGAACTTTACAAATATAATACACATAAAATGCATAAATTTAAATTAATATAAATTATACACAACTTGCATCAAAGAATAACCAAAAATAAATATAGAATATAAAATAATCAGAATCTGAATCAAAATCAGGTTTAATATCACTGGCATGTGAATGTGAGGAACATGGAGGGGTATGGACATTGGAGGATTAGTGTTTGGGGGCATTTGATTTACTTTTAGCTGGTTTGGCATAACATTGTGGGCTGAAGGGCCTGTTCTTGTGCTGTACTGTTCCATGTTCAATATTTGTCTTGAAGTTTGTTGTTATGTGGCAGCAGTAAATTGCATACATGATAATAATAAACTATAAAGTATGGTAGGCAGTGTAGATACATATATATAAAAAAAGTTAAATTAAATTAAAAAAGAGAAAAAAGGGAAAAATATAGTAGTGAGGGAGCCTTCATGATAGTGACCAACAAGTGTAGGCAAGGGTTTGTCGGGGGTATGCAGGCAAGTGTTGGTTGGGGTGTGTGTTAGGTTTAGGGTTAGGATGTAATTATGTGGGCAATGGGAAAATTATCCCTCTTGTGTTTCTTGATCTCATTCTAGGAGATTCAGTGTGACTTGACCCTGACCCACGCCTTTCATTAACCTGGTTCAACACTATCTGGCTTTATTAGCTTGGTGTGCACTGGGACACACCATTGTTATAACTTGGGGTCCTCAGCTGTTTTGGGTCTTTAAACAGCAGACATCCTCACCCAGGTGACCCAGCCAGGGTTGATCAGGCCCGGCCTGTGTTTCTCCCATGGACCTAGATAATAAAGGGTTTCAAGGGTCAGGGAATTTTAGATTTCATTGTTTGGTTTTATTTTGACCACTTGGGGAGTAGATTATTTTGAGGCCTAGTTATTAGGCTTCATCTCAAAATAAGGTGTAACTTCCCTACCTTTAGATTACGTTGATCTTTATTTTGTATTTGGGTGTGTGAGGATCCCAGGATTAAATTAAGAGGGTTTACTGGAGATTCCACGTCACTCAGCCCTGCCACTTTGAGCTTAGTGGTGGCCTGGTTTCTGTGGTCCCAGCTTGGGTTTAACTTTCTGCTTTCTTCTTGGTGTGTCGGCCTTTAATTGTAGATTCGTGGACCGAGGTAATATGTGGGCAGTGGGAAGGTGTTCCCTCTTGTGTTCCTTGATATCATTACCAGAGATTCAGTGTCACCCAACACTGCCATTTTGTTCTGGCCCATGCCTTCATTAACCAGGTCCAATCCTTCCCCAGGCTGTGAGACTGAACTCCCTGCTACCATCCAGTTCTCATCCCATATGCAGCACTAGTAGCGTTATACTGTTTACTTTTTATGTTGTAAATGTACCTTATTAGACTATAGAACCTTAAGACCTTAGATATAGGAGCAGAATTAGGCCATTTCTGCTCCACCATTTCATCATGGCTGATCCATTTCCCTCTCAGCCCCTGTCTCCTGCCTTCTCCCCGTATCCCTTCATGCCCTGACCAGTCAAGAATCTATCAACCTCTGCTTGAAATATATCCAATGACTTGGCCTCCACAGCTGCCTGGGGCAATGAATTCCACAGATTCCTCACTGGCTGGCTAAATAAATTATTTGTTAATTTATTTGTGGTAGTATTACCCTCGGCGTTGTCTGTGAATTATATGTACTGTGTTGATCCGGAGGGACACTGTTTTGTTTGGCAGTATACATGGATTTGACTGAATGGCAATAAACTCGAAATTGAATTTGAATTTGAGGAATTCATTCTCACCACTCCAAGCACTTCATCTCAGTAGATGTAAGCGCTACATCCCCTCATCCCATTTCAAAGTTCATAGGCAAGTTATTCCAGTCCTGAAGAAAGGTCTTGGCCCAAAATGTTGACTGTTCATTGACATAGATGCTGCCTGACTTGCTGAGTTCCTCCAGCACTTTGTGAGTATGGCTTTGCATTTCAGGACCTGCTGAATTTCAAAGGTTCAAAGGTTCATTTATTGTCGATGTACAGTACAACTCTGATATTTGTCTTTTCCAGATAGCCGTGAAATACACAAGAAAAGAAAAAGAAACAAAACTCTCAGACCCACGCCCTCCCCTGCAAAAAAACAGTGACCATAGCAACAAATATCCACCTCCTCCCTGCAGAAAAAATGTGACAATATAATCCCTGACCCCCTCACCCGCAGAAAAAAGACAGCGACAATAGCAAAACATCCCCAGCCTCTCCCCAGAAGGAAAACATCAACAATACCAATCTCCAACCCCCTCACTCACAAAAAAGAACAGTGACAGTAGCATCAAAAAATCCCCCCCCCCACCCCCACTCACACACAGCAAACCAACAGGTCACCCACCTGGTAATCGGCCACGAGAAAGAAAACACTGAAAAACTGAAAGAGACCAACATAAAGTACAGTCCAATCACATAAATCTCAGAGCATTGAACTGTCTTTCTGTGACTCAGATCTCAAGCCTGGTCCAAACAGTGGCCCCCATTGGAAACAATCACTGATCGTTTAGCCTCCATTGTGTGCGATCACCCACTGGGTCCAAACACCACCAACCCAGTGGTTTCTGTTGGGAGCGATTGCTAACCCCCTCCCCCCTCCACATTTACTTCAATGCTTCAATCTTCTTCATCGCTTCAAGATGGAGTTGTTCTCATCTCTGGTCTTTTCCATGAGCCAGCTCAAGTTCTCGCTCCTTTTCAGGCCCCCTTCCTCTCCGACCCTTTACCTTTCCCGCCCACCTGGCTTCACCTATCACCTTCTATCTATCCTCCTTCCTCTGCTTCGCCCCTTTATTCTGGCATCCTTCCCCCTTCCTTTCCAGTCCTGATGAAGGGTCTCTGCCCAAAACACTGACCATTCATTTATTTTCATAGATGATGCCTGACCTGCTGAGTTCTTTCACCATTTTGAGTGTGTTGCTAAGTAACTCTGAATTGGATTTTAGTGTGGGGGTGAGCTCTGATCACCCTAATGGATAATGAGCTTGAGGAAAGCTTTGAATCTGTCTCCAAGGCTCCGCTCTGTCTGCCTCTCTATTGCTTCTCTGTCCCTGAACCAAAAATATTCCCTCATCAATCAATATTCCTGCATGTGGTCAGTGCCACCTTCTCTTGCTAAAACCTCTCTGACCTTTGAGCTCGGACTGAATGCCTGGCCCAGTGAGTATTGTGGATTTGGATCTTCCTGGGGTTGAAGGTCAGCTTGGCTAACCTTACCATGATTATCTGCTCCGTGTCCCAAGAAGAATTTTAGCCGTGCGGAATTGGAATAATAAAGTTTTAATGGAGGTGATTGAGGCTCTAACTGGTTTCATGTAGACAGGGGTTCAAGATTCAAGATCTAAGATTGCCATATGTCATTCCTAGTGCACAAGTGTGAAGGAAATCAAAATAATTGCTACTTCACATCTAATGCAGCACAAAATAATGCAATAGTAAAAACAATAAATTAAATCCATAAGATATCTTATATACATGGATCAATTATATGTCCATAAAGTGATGCTAGGCACAAGAGTGTCTGTATGTAAGGTGACTGACAGGAAATGATAAAGTAGTGGTGGTTGGGGGTGTGGAGGGGTGGGCTGGTGGGTGGAGGTGTTGGTTAGCCTGATTGCTTGGGGAAAGTAACTGTTTCTGAGTCTGGCGGTCCTGGTGTGGATGCTACGTAGCCTTTTCCCTGATGGGAGTGAGACAAACGGTCCACGAGCAGGGTGGGTGGGATCCTTCATGATGTTACTGGCCCCTTTCCTGCAACTTTCTGCATATATCTCCTGATGCCAGGTAGACTGGTGTTGGAGATCCACTGGACAGTGTGAACTACTCGTTGTAGAGCCTCCCTATCTGCCACAGTGCATGTTCTGTACCATGCAGTGATGCAGCTTGTTGGCACCTGTAAAATGACATGAGTACTGATGTACAAATTCCAGCTCTCTTCAGCTTCCTCAAAAATTAGAGGTATTGGTGAGCTTTCCTGACTGCATAGAGTGTGTTCCGTGACCATTAGAGGCTGTGTGGGATGTGCACTCCCAGGAGCTTGAAGCTGCTCATGGCTTCCACTTCTGTCCACCGTGAATAGTGTGAGTTCTCCTCAAGTTCATAACAATCTTCCTTTGTCTTGTTGACACGGAGGAAGAGTTTGTTTGTCTGGCAGACACGACCAAGGCCCATGGGAAAGAATAAAGCATATACGGCAATGGACATAACTCAGGTAAATGCTTCCCATCGTGGACAATCGATGTGACATTGCAGGTTGTGATGAAGGGTCAACATGCAGGATTTTGGCCTGAATTGTCAGCTGTCTAATTCCCTCCGACCCTCAGAGTTCCTCCAGCATCTTGCGTGTTTGCTTTAGATTCCTGCATCAGCAGTCTCTTCTTTCCTTCTTTCTTTATTCAGAGATACGGCGCAGAACAGACTCGCCCAGACCAACAAGCCACACCGCCCAGCGTCCCACCTATTTAATCCTAGGCTAAGTCACTGGACAATTTGCAATGACCAATTAACCTATCACTCTGGATGTCTTTGGAGTGTGAGATGAAGCTGGAGCACCTGGACGGAAACCCACGCAGTCACAGGGAGAATGTACAAACTTCTTACAGTCAGAATTGAGCCCCGAACTCTGACGTCCCAAGCTGTAATAGCATCGCCAACCCCATTATGCCATCCATCACAAACTGGCGTGTTTGGATGGTGGCAGTTTCTGTTCTGTACGTTTTACAAAATCCTGTGAAAATGCTGGGGGTACTTGGTAGGTCCATGGAGAGAAAACACAGAACTCTCTTCAGGTTGATGGAAGGTAATTAAACTGAAATGTAGTCTCCATTTCTATTGTGAATAATACTAAGGTAGGTGATGTTGTAGATAGTGTGGAAGGTTATGAAAATTTCCAGGGGAATTTTGATCAGCTGGGTATGTGGGCTGAGAATTGGCCAGTTCAGAGAAATGTGTGGTATTGGATTTTGCAGATCAAACCAAAGTAGGCTTTGCAGTACAAAAGTGCAAAAGTCCTGGGCGCATCCTGTATATACTGTACAGCTAGGGTGCCTAAGACTTCTGCAGAGTGCTGTATTTGTCAATGTGGAGAGGAGAGCGAATTTCAGAATCAGAATCAGGTTTATTATCACCGGCCATTGTTGTGAAATTTGTTAACTTTGCAGCAGCAATACATAATAATATAGAGAAATAAGTAAGTAAATCAATTACAGTAAGTATTATATGTATATTAAATAGATTAAAAATTGTGCAAAACAGAAATAATATATAAAAAAGTGAGGTAGTGTTTATGGATTCAATGTCCATTTAAGAATCAGATGGCAGAGGGGAAGAAGCTGTTCCTGAATCCCTTCAGGCTTCTGTACCTCCTTCCTGATGGTAACAATGAGAAGAGGATATGTATTGGGTGATGGGGACTCCTTAATAATGGATACTGCCTTCCTGAGGCACCGCTCCTTGAAGATATCTTCCATACTCCAGAGGCTACGACAGAGCTGAATAATTTTACAACTTTCTGTAGCTTCTTTTGGTCCTGTGCACGAGCACTCCCGCAGCCCCCACCTCCCTCCACCCGCCCACACCAGACACTGATGCAGCCTGTCACAATGCTCTCCACGGTACATCTGTAGGAGTTTTTGAGTGTTTAGGTGACAAAACATATCTCCTCAAACTCTTAATGAACTATAGCTGCTGCCTTGCCTTCTTTATAGCTCCACTGAAGTTACAGTAGATCCTCAGAGATCTTGACACATAGGAACTTGAAATTGCCCACTTCTGACCCCTCAATGAGGATTGGTTCATGTTCCCTCGACTTACCCTTCCTAAAGTCCACAATCAGCTCTTTCATCTGTTATGAATGTGCCACAACTCTGAGGGGCCGAAGGGTACAAAGTAGCCGCCTCCTTTGTGAGAATCGCAAGATCGCTATTAATTCGGGTCTGGGACCCAGGAAATGAGAGAGAATCCTAAAGGTTTTTGGAATGTGTCCTGGCCCCTCAGCAAGACAAAGCCACAGATAACGGCCATTGTCTCTTGGAGACGGAATTGTGTATTGAGTACTGTACGTCATCGAAGCCCTCAGGGAATGAACAGAGTGGTCTGGTTGAGGGATTGCATCATCCCAACCTGATTGACATCTGAGACCCCGTGAGTAAGGATAAAAGAGGGGTCTGGGGGAACAACCCCTTCAGACGCACCAGGAGAAACGCTAGAAATCCCGTGACAGCGTTTAATAACGACAGCCGGTGAGGGGCCCACGCGTGTCCTTTTCCTTTGCTTAGGAATTGGCAGGTTACCACGGAAGAACGGCTTAGCTAACGAAGAGGCCACCACCAACGAAATTTCGAAGGATTGATATCACAAAAAGGAAAAGCTGGCAAGTTTCTAAAATCTGTCTCTCTCCAACAAAAAAGCTGCAGCCTGAATGAACTGAGTGACTTTTATATTTCCATCGGACAATACATTATCCCCTAGACAACGACAGAGCTATTTCTTATTGATTATTATTATACCCGCGCTGTTAGATTTAGTATTGATGACATATATTATCTGTATGTCTGCATTGATATTATTTTTGTGTATTTTTATCAATAAATACTATTAAAAATAGTACCATCAGACTTCAACGGACCTCTCTATCTTTGCTGGTAAGTGACCTAGTTACAGGGTTCGTAACACATCTTACTGACATTGAGTGCTAGGTTATTGCTGCGACACCACTCTACTAGCTGGTATACCTCACTCCTGAATGCCCTCTTGTCTCCACCAGAGATTCTCAACAATGGCTGTATCATCAGCAAACTTAAAGATGGCATTTGAGCTATGCCTAGCCACACAGTTGAGAGAGAGTGGAGCAGTGGGCTAAGCCATAGCCCTGATGTGTGCCAGTGTTGATCGTCAGCGAGGAGATGTTATCAGTGTTGATTGCCTGTGAGGAGATGTTATTTCCAATCCGCAGAGACTGTGACCTTCTGGTTAGGAAGTTGAAGATTCAGTTGCGGAGCAAGGTACAGAGACCAGATTCTATAGCTTCTAGATCAGTACAGTGTGAATGATGGTGTTAAACGCTGAGCTATAGTCAATGAAAAGCACCCTGATTAGGTATTTGTACTGTCAAGGTGATCTAAGGCTGTGTGATGAGCCATTCAGGACTGTGTCTGCCGTTGACCTATTGTGGCGATAGGCAAATTGCTGAGGGTCCAGGTCCTTGCTGAGGCAAGTTTGTTAATCTGGTGGGAGCAAAAGGTGTTGGGAATGGTGAGGGTGGAGTGCTGTGGGAGGGGTGTCGGCCAGGGTAGAGAAGGAATGCCAGGGGCAAGGGTGGTGTGGGTTCAAACAGCAGGCAATATCACTCGATTCCAAACAAATGGTTTATTGATCATTACCGAATGCCTCTCTGGTGCTGCCTGCTGCCTCCCCTCTCCCTTCCCCCTTCCCACTCTCAGTCCACAATAGAGACCCATATCAGAATCAGATTTATCATCATTCACATCTGTCATGAAATATGCTCTTTTTTGTGGCAACAGTACAGTGCAACCACAGTCTTAGGCACTATAGCTATGTATACAAGACTTTAGCACAGAGCCCTGGAAGATGTTAAGGAACAGGGGGATTTAGGAGTACAAGTTCATGGTTCAGTGAAGGCAGTGTCTCAGGTAGACAGGGTGAAGAAGGTGCCTGGGACGCTGGGCTTCATCAGTCAGGCTATTGAATATAGGAGCTGGGAAGTTACACTGCTGTATAATAAGATGTCGGTGAGGCTGCTCTTGGAGTATTGTGTATAAATTTGGTCACACTATTATAGGAAAGATGCTATTAAGCTAGAAAGAATGTAGAAAAGATTTGCCAGTATGTTGCCCAGACTTGGGGGCTTGGGGGTATGGGGGGGATTGAAATAAGCTGCAGAAAGTTGTAAACTCACCCAGCTCCATCTTGGGAATTAGGTCCCCAGCAATGAGGATGCTTCGAGGAGCATTGTCTCAAAAAGGCAGCGTCCATCATTAAGGACTCCCATTACCCAGGACATGCCCTCTTCTCATTGCTACCATCAGGGAGGAGGTAAATGCATGAAGACACACACTCAGTGAGCTTCTTCCCCTCTACCATCCGATTTCAGAATGGACATTGAACCCATGAACACTACCTCACTACTTCTTTTTAATTTTTGCACTATTGATTTAATTTAACTTTTTAAATATATAGAAACTACTGTAATTTACAGTTTTTATTATAATATATTGCAATGACAAATTTCATGGCATGCCAGTGATATTAAACCTGATTCCAATGCTCAGTTACAACGAGAAACACAAAGTACACTGCAGTGCATAGTAAACACAAAGTACACTGCAGTGCATAGTAAACACAAAGTACACTGCAGATGCTGGGGTCAAAGCAACACGTACAACACGCTGGAGGAACTCAGCAGGTCGGGCAGCATCCGTGGAAACGAGCAGTCAACGTTTCGGGCTGAGATCTTTCATCAGGACTGACGAGGGAGGGGGCAGGGGCCCCATAAAGAAGTTGGGGGGAGGGGGGAAGGTGCCAGGTGAAGAACCAATCAGAGGGAAGATCAAGGGGTCGGGGAAGGGAAGCAGGGAGGGGATAGGCCGGAGAGGTGAAGAAGGCATCTAAGGGAAGAAGGCAGAATCATGAGATAGGTGATAGGCAGCTGGAGGAGGAGGCAGAGTGAAACTGGGATGTGGGAAGGGAGAGGGAGGGAATTACCGGAAGTTGGAGAATTCATTGTTCATGCCAAGGGGCTGGAGACTATCCAGACGGTATATGAGGTGTTGCTCCTCCAACATGAGTTTGGCCTCATGGCAGTACAGGAGGCCATGTATGGACGTATCCGAATGGGAATGTGAAGTAGAGTTGAAGTGAGTGGCAACCGGGAGATCCTGTTTGATGTGGCGGATGGAGCGGAGGTGCTCGACGAAGCGGTCCCCCAATCTGCGTCGGGTCTCGCCAATGTAGAGGAGGCCGCACCGGTTGCAATAGATTACCCCAACAGACTCTCAAGTGAAGTGTTGCCTCACTTGGGAGGACTGTTTGGGGCCCTGAATGGTGGTAAGAGAGGAGGTGTAGGGACAGGTGTAGCACTTACGCTTGCAAGGATAAGTACCAGGTGGGAGATCTGTGGGGAAGGGTCTTGGCCCAAAACATTGACTGCTCATTTCAATGGATGCTGCCCGACCTGCTGAGTTCATCCAGCTTGTTTGTACGTATTGAAGTTGCATAGACTAGGATGCCTAGAAGATGGCATGGTAGCGTAACGCTTTACAGTGCCAACTATTGAGGGTTCAATTCCTGCCGCAGTCTGTAAGGAGTTTGTACATTCTCTCTGTGATCTCTGGGTGCTCTGGTTTCTTCCCACAGTCCAAAGGTGTACAGGTTAGAGTTAATAAGACAGACAAACATACTTTATTGATCCCAAAGGAAATTGGATTTTGTTATCAACCAAGAATAGTGAAGAAATATAGCAATATAAACCCATAAATAATTAAATAATAATGTTAATCATGCCAAGTGGAAATAAGTCCAGGACCAGCCTATTGGCTCAGGGTGTCTGACACTCCGAGGGAGGAGTTGTAAAGTTTGATGGCCACAGGCAGGAATGACTTCCTTTGACGCTCAGTGTTGCATCTCGGTGGAATGAGTCTCTGGCTGAATGTACTCCTGTGCCTAACCAGTACATTATGGAGTGGATGGGAGTCATTGTCCAAGATGGCATGCAACTTGGACAGCATCCTCTTTTCTGACACCACCGTCAGAGAGTCCAGTTCCACCCCTGATGCACCATCAATAACTCACACTGAGACGTAAGGCGAGATATCGGCTTTTATTGACTGGAAGAAGGAACCAGGAGTGAGTGACCACCATACTACGTCCTGGAGACTGAGAGAGAGCACAGGCTTCAGATCACCTTTATACAGGGGTCTGTGGGAGGAGCCACAGGAGCAGTCAGCAAGGGCATGTCCAGACAGGCACACATAGTTCACCACAACCCCCCACAACGTCACTGGCCACAACATCACAATAATAAGCTGTGGGCATTCTACGCTGGCACCAGGACTGCGGCAACACTTGTCAGCTGACCAGCACAACCCTTAGAATGTGTTGGTTGTTAACGCATTTCACCGTATGTTTTGACGTTTCTGACAAATGAAGCTTCTCTCATCTTCGAGGCCTGTGGATACCTACTCATTCAGTGTATTGCTTGATAGACAGCTAAATCCTCAGGGGGACAAGGCAATATGGGGAGTGGGGTATGTGGATCGTGAATAGTGGTGGGAATTGAGGTCCAGGATCTGAACAAATGGTGAAGTAGACTGAAGGTGTCCTGGGTTGATTTCTGGCTCCCGTCCTAATGACTAAACCTGTGGATTTTAAAACTGTGTTTTAATTGATCTTTAATTGTCGGTGAGATTGCTTCAGGGAGTGGAGTGATAGCGCTGGGCACAGCTACACACACAGGCAAATCAAACAGAAAAGGAATGTGTGACAGAGCATGAACGGCCCCAAGGAGAAGAAATCTAGGCAGGGAAGCTGAACAGTGATTGCATCTCGTAAATTATTAGTCCACATCTGAGCATCAGATGATAGTGTCGGCCTTCACACTCAGTGGCCAGTTTATTAGGTACACCTGCTCGTTAATACAAATATCTAACCAGCCAAATACGTGGCAGCAACTCAGAGCATAAAATCATTCAGACACGGTCAAGAGGTTCAGTTGTTGTCCAGATCAAACATCAGAATGGGGAAGAAATGTGATCTGAGTGGCTTTGACTGTGGAATGATTGTTGGTGCAAGAAGCGGTGTTTTGAGTATCTCAGAAACTGCTGATCTCCTGGGATTTTCACGCACAGCAGTCTCTAGAGTTTACAGAGAATGGTGCAAAATACAAAAAAAAAAATCCAGTGAGCGCCAGTTCTGCAGGTAAAAGTGTCTTGTTAATGAGGGAGGTCAGAGGAGAATGGCCAGACTGGTTGAAGCTGACAGGAAGGTGACGGTAACTGAAATAACCACACGTTACTACAGTGGAGTGCAGAAGAGTGTCCCTCGGTGCAGTGCAGATCGAACCTTGAAATGGCAGAAGACCATGAACATACACACACAGTGGCTACTTTATTAGATTCAGGTGGGGCCCAATAAAGTGGCCACTGAGTGTATGTTTTGTTTAATAATATATTGAATTTCTCCTTGGTTTTCTGTCTCCATGGCATTTATACAAAGGACAGTCAGAACTTCTATAAAATGTCATAGAATGGTAGATTTCTACAGCATGGAAACAGGCCATTCAGCCCACAATTTCTACCTTGTGTAGCCGTCCATACTAATGCCCTTTTCCAACAGAATGCCATAGAGTCAGAGGTGAAATATCGAAGATCAGTTTTATTTGTCACTTGTATGTCGAAACACAGAGTGAAAATAGTCGTTTTGAGTTAATGACCAGCTAAATCTAGGGACGCGTTCGGGGCAACCCGCGTCTGTTGCTAAGCTTCCGGCGCCAACATAGCATGCTCACAACTCACTAAGCTGTACATCTTTTTGAAGTGGGAGGAAATCGGACCGCCCAGAGGAAACTCTCACCACCACAGGGAGTACTTCGAAACACCTTACTGACGGCAGCAGGAATTGAATCCTGATCTTCTCATCACGAACTGTAAGCTATTACGCTAACTACTTTGTACTCTTTATAGAGTCATGGGTGTAGGGTCATAGAGAAATCCAGCACAGAAACAGGCCATTTGGCCCATCTAGTCCATGCTGAAACCATTCAGGGACCTGCAATGGGACCATAGCCTTCCATACCCTTATTATCCATGTACCTATCCAAACTTCTCTTGCACGTTCAATCGAGCTCACATGCACCACTTGTGCTTGCAGTTCACTCCACACTCTCTTGATCCTCCTGGTGAAGTTTCCCCTCATGTTCTCCTTAATCTTCTCACCTTTCACCCTTAACCCATGACCTACCCAACCTCAGCGGAAAAAGCCTGTTTGAATTAATAGTGTCTATAGCCTTCATAATTTTGTATACCTCTATCAAATCTCCCCTCAATCTTCTGTGTTCTGAAGAATGAAATCCTAACCTTTTCAATTTTTCCTTATAACACAAGTCCTCTTGGCCTGGCAACATTCCTGTAAATCTTCTCTGCACTCTTTCAACCTTGTTTACATCATTCCTGTAGGTAAGTGACCAAAACTGCACCCAATACTCCAAATTTGCCCTCACCAATGTCTTATGCAACTTCAACATAGCTGTTCTCTATGTGCTTTGTATTCCATGCTAGAGTTTATTATGATAACGAGTCACATGAGTGGCGGCATGGTAAAAGCGAAGGGGATAAGTGACATATTCCTGCTTATTTTGTGGCAGTTTTGTGGTGGTCATATTTTCTTTGGCAGTTTAACGGGGGCATGACCGCGCAAGCACATGTAAGTCGGACCGTGAGGCAGAGGGAGTATTTAAAGGGAGAAGTTAGATGGAGTGGGCGACGGAGTAGAGGGGGACAGAGAAGGAAGGCTTTGTCTTGAGAGGCTGAAGACGAGCTTCACTCCAAGTGAGGTAAGGCCGGGTAAGTTTCTTTCAAAGAAGAAAGTTTCAAAAGTTGAGGCAAGTATTGGGTAGGTCATGGCAGCTGAGATCAGCCCCATGGTTTGTTCATCCTGCAGCATGTGGGAAATCAGGGATACTCCCAGTGTCCCTGATCACTATGTGTGCAGGAAATGCGTCCAGCTGCAGCTTCTGGCAGACCGCACTGAGCGTCTGGAGCTGCGATTGGATTCATACTGGAGCATCCGCGATGCTGAGAAAGTCGTGAATAGCACGTTCAGTGAGTTGGCAGGTAAAGGCTACACAGGCAGAAAGGGAAGGGGTGGCCACTAGACAGCGTAGCAGTAGGCAGGTAGTGCAGGAGTCCCCTGGGGTCATCTCCCTCCTAAACAGATACACTGTTTTGGATACTGTTGGGGGAGATGTCTCACCAGGGGAAGGCAGCAGCAGCCGAGTTCATTGCACCATGGGTGGCTCTGCAGCACAGGAGGGAAGGAAAAGGAGTGGGAGAGCTATAGTGATAGGGGATTCGATTGTAAGGGGAATAGATAGGCGTTTCTGCGGCCGCAAACGAGACTCCAGGAGGGTGTGTTGCCTTCCTGGTGCAAGGGTCAAGGATGTCTCTGAGCGGCTGCAGGACATTCTGGAATGGGAGGGTGAACAGCCAGTGGTCGAGGTGCACATAGGTACCAACGATACAGGTAAAAAACAGGATGAGGTCCTACAAGGTGAATTTAGGGAGTTAGGAGATAAACTAAAAAGTAGGACCACAAAGGTAATAATCTCTGGATTACTACCAGTGCCATGTGCTAGTCAGAGTAGAAATAGGAGGATATTTCAGATGAATACATGGCTTGAAAAATGGTGCAAGGGGGAGGGATTCAAATTCCTGGGGCATTGGAACCAGTTATGGGAGTGGTGGGACTGGTATAAACAGGACGTTCTGCACCTGGGCTGGACTGGAACCAATGTCCTAGGGGGAGCGTTTGCTACTGCTGTTCAGGATGATTTAAACTAATGTAGCAGGGAGATAGGAACAAATGCAGAGAGACAGAGAGGTGTAAAATGAGGGTAGAAGCAAAAAGTAGTAAGGTGAAAAGTAAAAGTGGCAGGCAGGCAAATCCAGGGCAAAAAGCAAAAGGGCCACTTTTCAACATAATTGTATAAGGGCTAAGAGTGTTGTAAAAACAAGGCTGAAGGCTTTGTGTGTCAATGCGAGGAGCATTCGTAATAAGGTGGATGAATTGAATGTGCAGATAGTTATTAATGATTATGATATAGTTGGGATCACAGAGACATGGCTCCAGGGTGACCAAGGATGGGAGCTCAACATCCAGGGATATTCAATATTCGGGAGGGATAGACAGGAAAGAAAAGGAGGTGGGGTAGCATTGCTGGTTAGAGAGGAGATTAATGCAATAGAAAGGAAGGACATTAGTCTGGAGGATGTGGAATCGATATGGATAGAGCTGCATAGCACTAAGGGGCAGAAAACGCTGGTGGGAGTTGAGTACATGCCACCTAACAGTAGTAGTGAGGTTGGGGATGGCATTAAACAGGAAATTAGAAATGCGTGCAATAAAGGAACAGTAGTTATAATGGGTGACTTCAATCTACATATAGATTGGGTGAACCAAACTGGTAAGGGTGCTGAGGAAGAGGATTTCTTGGAATGTATGCGGGATGGTTTTCTGAACCAACATGTCGAGGAACCAACTAGAGAGCAGGCCATTCTAGATTCGGAATTGAGCAATGAGGAAGGTTTAGTCAGCAATCTTGTTATGCGAGGCCCCTTGGGTAAGAGTGACCATAATACGGTGGAATTCTTCATTAACATGGAGAGAGACATAGTTAATTCAGAAACAAAGATTCTGAACTTAAAGAAGGGTAACTTTGAAGGTATGAGACGTGAATTAGCTAAAATAGACTGGTAAATGATGCTTAAAGGGTTGACGGTGGATATGCAATGGCAAGCATTTAAAGATCACATGGATGAACTACAACAATTGTTCATCCTAGTTTGGCAAAAGAATAAACCAGGGAAGGTAGTGCACCCGTGGCTGACAAGGGAAATTAGGGATAGTATCAAGTCCAAAGAAGAAACATATAAATTAGCAAAAAAAGCGGCACACCTGAGGACTGGGAGAAATTCAGAGGCCAGCAGAGGAGGACAAAGGGCTTAATTAGGAAAGGGAAAAAAGATTATGAGAGAAAGCTGGCAGGGAACATAAAAACTGACTGTAAAAGCTTTTATAGATATGTGAAAAGAAAAAGATTGGTCAAGACAAATGTAGGTCCTTTACAGTCAGAAACAGGTGAATTGATCATAGGGAACAAAGACATGGCAGACCAATTGAATAACTACTTTGGTTCTGTCTTCACTAAGGAGGACATAAATAATCTTCCGGAAATAGTAAGGGACCGAGGGTCTAGTGAGATGGAGGAACTGAGGGAAATACATGTTAGTAGGGAAGTGATGTTAGGTAAATTGAAGGGATTAAAGGCAGATAAACCCCCAGGGCCAGATGGTCTGCATCCCAGAGTGCTTAAGGAAGTAGCCCAAGAAATGCATTAGTGATAATTTTTCAAATTAGTTCCTGAGGATTGGAGGGTGGCTAATGTAACCCTACTTTTTAAAAGAGGAAGGAGAGAGAAACTAGGGAGTTATAGACCGGTTAGTTTGACATTGGTGGTGGGGAAAATGCTAGAGTTGGTTATCAAAGATGTGATAACAGCACATATGGAAAGAGGTGAAATCATCGGACAAAGACAGCATGGATTTGTGAAAGGAAAATCATGTCTGACGAATCTTATAGAATTTTTTGAAGATGTAACTAGTAGAGTGGATAGGGGAGCCAGTGGATGTGGTATATTTAGATTTTCAAAAGGCTTTTGACAATGTCCCACACAGGAGATTAGTGTGCAAACTTAAAGCACACGGTATTGGGGGTATGGTATTGAGGTGGATAGAGAATTGGTTGGCAGACAGGAAGCAAAGAGTGGGAGTAAACGGGACCTTTTCAGAATGGCAGGCAGTGACTAGTGGGGTACTGCAAGGCTCAGTGCTGGGACCCCAGTTGTTTACAATATATATTAATGATTTAGACGAGGGAATTAAATGCAGCATCTCCAAGTTTGCGGATGACACGAAACCGGGCAGCGGTGTTAGCTGTGAGGAGGATGCTAAGAGGATGCAGGGTGACTTGGATAGGTTAGGTGAGTGGGCAAATTCATGGCAGATGCAATTTAATGTGGATAAATGTGAGGCTATCCACTTTGGTTGCAAGAACAGGAAAACAGATTATTATCTGAACGGTGGCCGATTAGGAAAAGGGGAGGTGCAACGAGACCTGGGTGTCATTGTACACCAGTCATTGTAGGTGGGTGTGCAGGTACAGTAGGCGATGAAAAAGGCAAATGGTATGTTGGCATTCATAGCAAAAGGATTTGAGTACAGGAGCAGGGAGGTTCTACTGCAGTTGTACAAGGCCTTGGTGAGACCGCACCTAGAGTATTGTGTGCAGTTTTGGTTCCCTAATCTGAGGAAAGACATTCTTGGCATAGAGGGAGTACAAAGAAGGTTCACCAGATTGATTCCTGGGATGGCAGGACTTTCAAATGAAGAAAGACTGGATCGACTAGGCTTATACTCACTGGAATTTAGAAGATTGAGGGGGGATCTTATTGAAACATATAAAATTCTAAAGGGATTGGAGAGGCTAGATGCAGGAAGATTGTTTCCGATGTTGGGGAAGTCCAGAACGAGGGGGTCACAGTTTAAGGATAAAGGGAAAGCATTTTAGGACCGAGTTGAGGAAAAACTTCTTCACACAGAGAGTGGTGAATCTGTGGAATTCTCTGCCACAGGAAACAGTTGAGGCCGGTTCATTGGTTATATTTAAGAGGAAATTAGATATGGCCCTTGTGGCTAAAGGGATTGAGGGTATGGAGAGAAAGCAGGTACAGGGTTTTGAGTTGGATGATCAGCCATGATCATACTGAATGGCGGTGCAGGCTCTAAGGGCCGAATGGCCTACTCCTGCACCTATTTTCTATGTTTCTATGTTTCTATATCTTTTGCCGACCATTGAGATAACACTCAATAATGCTTAATTGTATGTTTAACTAGCTGCTAATAAAGGACTGACTAAAGCGTTTGACTTTCAGAGCAATCATTGAAGATGTGGGTGTGTCACGCAAGTATAACAGCCTGTATGGTGGCAGGCAAGTGGCAAATGATATTGGATTAGTTTTGCTAGTACTATGGATACATACAGCATGGAAAAGGCACCCACTCACAGTCCTTGAACTGCAAGACGGACCTCCAGCTCCAGCCTTCTGCCTTATGTAGACTCAGGCCTTCACATACCTTCTTCATTGCCTTGTCTATCCGTGGCTCTACCTGTACTCCACGGTCCCACTGTTCTGCGACACTCTTCAGAGCCCTACCATTCACTATGAAAGTCCACACTTGATTTGACTTTCCAAAATGCAATACTTCACAATTATCCTGTATAGATGAAGAAAGCATTGGTGTGTTGGCCTCCATATTGAGAGCATCTCTGTTCACCTACCTAAAGGAAAGATATCGATAAGATTAAAAGATTACAAAGAAAATTTACAAGGATGTTGCTGGGACTTGAAAACCTGAGTTATAGGGGAGGGTTGAATAGGACAGGAGAATGAGGGGAGATTTGATAGAGGTATGCAAAATTACGAGGGGTATAGATAGGGTCAATGCAAGCAGGCTTTTTCCACTGAGGTTGGATGAGACTAGAGCAAGAGGTCATGGGTTAAGGGTGAAAGGTGAAATGTTTACGGGAATCATGAGGGAAAACTTATTCACTCGGAGGGTGGTGAGAGTGTGGAATGAGCTGCCAGCGCAAGTAGTGGATCTGGGTTCGATTTCAACATTTAATATAAATTTGTATAAGCTCATGGATAGGAGGGTAATGAGAAAAATGGTCCAGGAACAGGTACACAACAACAGTTCAGCATGGACTGAAGGGCTTGTTTCTGCACTGTAGTGTTCTATCACTCTGTGATTCTATTAGTCGGGGGGGGGGGCGGGGTTGAGTTAAATGCAAGGTAATGCAACACACACAAAACACTGGAGGAACTCAGCAGGTCAAGCAGCATCTCTGGAAGAAATGAACAGTTGATGTTTCTGGTCGAGATCTTGCATTTGGTTTGGAAAGGAAGGAAGAAGAAACCAGAACAGGAAAGTAGGGGGAGGAGTAGGAGTACAAGCTGGCAGGAGATAAAGTGAGACCAGGTTAGTCCAATGTAACATTGCAGCTCTATAAAACTCCACTTGGAACACACACCCAACACACAACAGCACAACACACGCTACACACTCAGCAGACCCACACGCTTGGAGTATCGTGTTCATTGTAGGAAGGATGCATAAGCTTCAGAGAGGGTTCAGAGGTTTGCCAGAATGCTGTCCAGATGTCTTATGAGGAGAGGACGAGCAAGCATGGGCTTTTCTTGTTGGAGTGAAGGAGGGTGAGAGATTCTGCACTGGGATTCTACGGAAAGTTGGTAAATTGAATCAGGTATTGGCTGGGCAATAAGAGGCAGAGGGTGGTTGTTAACTTCTGTATTTGCAATTGGAAGCCTAAGCCAGGAACGTATTGGTTGGTGCTGCTTTTTATACATATTAACAGTATGGATGTGATCATAAAAGGTTTGCAGACAACACGGAAATTGGTGGTGGTGTTGATAGTATGGTACTCTGTGTCAGAACAACTTAACCCTGAAAATCCCTAAGGAAAGGTTTGAACTTTCAGGCTGACTGTTACACTGCTAGAGGGGATGTCTCACGGGCAAAACTGGTGTTGTACTGGCAAAGTTAGTGCTGTGCTCTCAGTGAGAGTGTTGGACTTGGAATTGGTTTATTATTGAGATAGAGTGAAAAGCTTGTCTTGCTTACTGCTCATTCAGTTAAGATCATTAGATAGTGCCTAGAGGTAATGTTGCAGCCCTTGTCAGACCGCACATGGAATACTGTGTTCAGTTCTGGTCACCTCATTACAGGAAGGATATGGAAGCTTCAGAGAGGGTGCAGATGAGATTACCACGATGATGCCTGGACTAGAGGATATGTCTTATGAAGATAGGTTGAGCAAGCTAGGGTTTTTCTCTTTGGAGAGAAGTATGAGAGGTGACTTGATAGAGATGTACAAGATAATAAAAAGCATAGATAGAGTGGACAACTAGATACATTTCCCAGGGCAGAAATGGCTAGTACATGTTGGCATAATTTTAAGGTGGTTAGAGGAAAGTATGGGGGGGGGGGATGTCAGAAATAAATTCTTTACACAGTGAGTCATGGGTGCATGGAACACCTTGCCAAGTGTGGTGGCAGAGGTAAACACATTAAAGCTATTTAAGAAACCCTTATATATGCATATGGATGATAGAAAAATGGAGGGAAGAGTAAGAGTAGATCTTAGAATAGGTTAAGAGGTTGATCTGTAATGCCCTATGTTCTTTGTTCTTTGCATCAAGTTAGTACAAGGTAAAATAATAACAGAATGCAGAATAGCTACAGGGAAAGTGCAGTGCCGGTAGGTGTACAATCATACCAGGGTAGATCATGAGATCAAGAGTCCAATTTATCCAATGTTATAACAGTGAAGTAGAAGCTGTTTTTGAGCCTGGTGATCTGTGATTTCAGGCTTTTATATCTTTTGCCTGATGAGAGAGAATGTCTGGGGCAGGTAGAGACTTTGATTATTTTCTGAGACAGCAAGAACTGTTAATAGAGTCCATGGAAGGGAGGCCTGGGTGATTTGCACAGCCATTCAGTATCTCCTGCTCTTCATCCCCACTTATTCTATTGACCTCTCCATACCCTCTCTGAATTTGAAACTTGTTTTAACTCCAAGGAAGATCGGTGACTTGAAAAGTTAACTCTTGTATCTCTTTCTACAGATGCAGGCTGGCTTGATGAGAGTTTCAAGCATTTTGTTTTTGCTACTTTTGATTATTTTGTTTGCCCTTGCAAGAGTGAAGGAGGATATACTATTTTGATCAGTCTTTTTCTGGGCAGAGTACATCCCAAAGCATCTTTGAGCCAAAAGAGTATTCAAAGCTGCAATGTTTCCAGCTCCACAGATGCTGACTTCCCTGCTCTGCCTTTTAACATTCTGCTTTATTTCAAATTGCATGCAACAGCAGTATTTTGCCAATGGCTCACTCTGCTCTTTACAACTTTTGTCCTTGATATTATTTTTATTTGCATATTTGTCTTTTAACCAGTTAGTAGGTTAATAATTGGTCATTATAAATTGCCCTGTGATTGGGCTAGCGTTAAATCACGCGTTGCTGGGTAGTGCAGTTTGAGGGACTGGAAGGATCTATTCTACGCTGTATCTCAATAAATAAGTACATAAATAGACAAAGATTCCTTAAGGTTGTTATAGCTGGGAGTGGTAGTGGGGATAAGCTCCCACTACTGATTAAATGCTCCCAGTAGCGTGCAACTCAAATAGCCTCTGACAACCAAGTCCAGCTCCTGGTCTTCACGTGTGACTCAGCTACTAAGCCAGGTGGAACCATTTCTACTGACAGGAGAAGGGGCAATGGTGGGTCACTAGCCCCTTAAAATCAGTCACTTTGGGCAGATGGGACTCCTCAGCTGTAATTGTTAGCTCATCTAGAAGGAAACTCTGACCTCAAACCTCCGCTGCCTTGCGGCTACACCCACTCATGGTGAGGGCTTCGAGAGTAAACCTGGGGTCCCCAAGTCAGTCCTACGTTGAGTTCAACACTGACTGGCAACTTCTGAAACGCTGCTGGTGCTAAACTGTATCAGTCTCTGCCGATCCTATAAGTTTGTCAGATGCATGGAGACGGGGAGTCTGCTCCATGGGCATCATCTTGCTCTCCATATTGTACTGCCCTGGCTTGCCTATCAAGATAGCTGGGGTGCAACATCCATGGTCAACCCTGACTGACGGAAGCCTCAAATTGAAGAAAATGAATCTCAGGGTAGTATATGGTAACAGATATGAACTTTGATAATAAACTTATTTTGAAATTTGAGCTTTGAACTGTAGATTGCTTGATCGCTATCAGATTCTTGTCTATGGAAGCTTGCTGTGTTGTAAGTGATGCACCATCAATAACTCACACTGAGACGTAGGCGAGATATCGGCTTTTATTGACTGGAAGAAGGAACCAGGAGTGAGTGTCTATCATACAAGGTCCTGGAGACTGAGGCCGATCTTCAGGCCGCAGGTCTCCTTTATACAGGGGCCTGTGGGAGGAGCCACAGGAGCAGTCAGCAGGGGCGTGTCCCGACAGGCACATAGTTCACCACAGTAAGTGGCTGCCATAAGTTGTGTATCACAATAGTAACTAGGCTTACTGAAAATAATCGGTCTATTCACTGTCCTTATTTGTCACATGTACATCGAAACATCCAAACACACAGTGAAATGATTTGCTTGCACCACGACCAACACAGTGCTGGTGTCACGGAGCTTGCTCGCAGGACTGGGCCGAAGTGCGGAGGAACAGCAGACTCTCTCACGGTGAGCACTGGCAACGACTCGACGCAGGAGCAGAGGAACGGCAGACTTCCTGGGAAGAGATGGAGCCAAGAGGTTAGTCATAGGGATAGGGATATCAGAGGTGTGACCAAGCAACACTGCGGGACAAATTATTCTCCACAAACACAAGGATTCTGAACCAGTGCTAAACGAGGCCCTCTTTAAATAACCATAGAATGCTGGAAACCCGAGCCAGGTGCAGTTAACACAGACAAAATGTGTGAGGAACTCAGCAGGCTAGACGGCATCTATGGAAAAAAGTAAACATTTGATGTTGACTACACTCTTTTCCATAGATGCTGCCGGGCCTGCTGAGTTCCTCCATCATTTTCTGTGTGTTGCTTGGGTTTCCAGCACCTGCAGATTTTCTCTTGTTTGTGGCAGGCACAATTAACTAGACCAGATTAAACAGAAACCACTCGGCTCTAACAATTATTAAATACAGGTGCTCGAGAAGCCTATCGGCCCACCACCGTATGGCAGGCCGCAGAGGCCTACAGGGCTCAAGACAGCTGGAGCCAACCCGCAGGAGTCGCCATACATCTGGCGCCAACAGAGCCTTCCCACAATTTATTAACCAGAAACCGGAGAGCCCGGATGAAACTTATGCGGTCACGAGGAGAATGTACAAACTCTGTATTTCATTAGGAATTTGAGCAGATTTAGTCTGTCACCTAAAACACTCGAAAACTTCTACAGATGTACCGTGAAGAGCATTCTGGGAAGCTGCATCACTGTCCAGTGGTGGTGGTGGTGGTGGGGGGGGGGGGGGGGCTACTGCACAGGATCGAAAGAAGCTATAGAAAGTTGTAAAATTAGTCAGCTCCACCATAGGTACTAGCCTTCGTGGCATCCAGGGCATCTTCAAGGAGCGATGCCTCAGAAAGGTGACGTCCTTCATTAAGGACCCCGTCAACCAGGACATGCCCTCTTCTCACTGTTACCATCAAGATGAAGGTACAGAAGCCTGAAGGCACACACTCAGCGATTCAGGAACAGTTTCTTCCTCTCTGCCATCCGATTCCTAAATGGACATTGAACCCATGAACACTACCTCACTTTTTAAAAATTATTTCTATTTTTGCACCATTTTTAACTATTTAATATACACGTACATACTAACTGTAATTCAGTTTCTTTACTATATTATGATGTATGGCCTTGTACAGCTGCTGCAAAGTTTACAAATTTCATGACCTATGCGGGTGATAGTAAACCTGATTCCGATTCTCCTTACAGACCGCGGTGAGGTTTGAACCCCAATCGCTAGTGGTGTAATGCACTATGCTAACCACTGCACTACCCGGCTGCTCCTGACAACACATCTCAGATATTAACCACTCTCTGCAGGTAATGCCTCAGATTTTCTTTAAAGCTCCTTGCTCTCACCTTAAAACTATGCCCTCCTGATTTTGATACCCCTAGCATGTGCTTTCGAGCATTCTAAGCTGAGACATAATAAAAATGCAAATTCATTCTTTCCATCAATATCTTCTCTGTTTGCTGGCTCTGTGAATAATTGCACAGTCATCACCTATGCTGTTTTACCTCTCTGCAATTCATCTTGCTATTTAATAAAACCGTATTTGGCAATCATTTGGCCTAATTGATGTATTGCATCTTCAGACGTAATCTTCACAGAGTGAAAATGCAAATGTATAGAAACCAGACCAGGAGATCAATTAATCAGAATCAAAATCAGGTTTATTATCATTGACATACACAGTGGCCACTTTATTAGGTACACCTGTACACCTGCTTGTTAATGCAACTATCTCATCAGCCAATCATGTGGCAGCAACTCAATGCGTGAAAGCATGCAGACGTGGTCAAGAGGTTCGGTTGTTGATCATCAGAATGAGGAAGAAATGTGAACTTTACAGTGGAATGATTGTTGGTGCCAGATGGGGTGGTTCGAGTATCTCAGAAACTGCTGATCTCCTGGGATCTTCACGTACAACAATTTACAGAGAACAAAATACATCCAGTGAGCAGAGGTTCTGTGAGCGAAATCACCTTGTTAATGAGACAGCTCAGAGGAGAATGGCTGGATTGGTTTAAGCTGACAGGAAGGCAACGGTGGCTTAATTAACTACGTGTTACAACAGTAGAGTGCAGAAGAGCACCTCTGGAAAAGTTTCCTGGTGCTGCACCGAGGGAGGGGTGTTAAACTAGAGTTGCAGGGGGATAGGAACCAGAGAGCCAGAACAGATAATGGAGTGATATGGAGAAAGATGCTGTTATGCCTGCATACAAAGTCAGGAATCAAAAGGTTGAGCATGGTGGATCTAATATTCTGAGCTGTGTATTGTCAGAAAGGTGGTCGAGCTCAGGGCATGAAGCAGCATGTGGAATTACGACATTGTAGCCATTAGTTGGACTTAGTTGCAGGAGGGGCAGGACTGGCAGCTCAGTGTTCCGAGGTTCTGTTGTTTTAGATGGACAGAGTGGGAAGGATTGAACGGGGAGGAGTGGTATTACTAGTCAGAGAAAATGTCACGCTAGTGCTCAGCAGGATATACTGGAGAGCTCATCTACTGAGGTTTTATTGGTAGAAGTGAAGAAAAAGAAAGGTTTGACCATGTTAAACGGGTTATGTTATAGAACATCCAACAGTCCATGGGATTTAGAGGAACAAATCTGTACTGCTATTGCAGACTGTTTCAGGAAACATAACGCTGTTATAGCAGGTGATTTCAGCTTTCCAAATATTGACTGGGACTCCCATACTGTAAAAGGGTTGGACGGGAAAGAGTTTGACAAATGTGTTCAGGAAAGTTTCTTTAATCATTACATAGAAATGAGAGTGTGTGATACTTGATCAGCCATTAGGGAATGAGACAGGGCAGGTGACAGAAGTTTTTGTAGGGGAACATTTTGCACCTTGTAATCATAATGCCCTTAGTTTCAAGGTAATTATGGAAAAGGATAGGTCTGGTCCTTGTGTTGGGATTCTAAATTGGTAAAAGTCCAATTTTGATGGTTTCAGAAATGATCTGACTATTGTGATTTGGGACAGGCTGTTTTCTGGCAAGGGTGCATTTGGTAAGTGGGAATCCAGAATTTGTATGTTCCTGGCAGAATACAAGACAAGGATAAAAGGTTTAGGGAACTTGGTTTTCAAGAGAAATTGAAGCTTTGGTTAAGAAACGGAAGGACGTGCAGAGCAGGTATAGGCAGGCACGAATGAGGTACTTGAGGAGTGTAAGAAATGCACGAGAACACTTAAGAAAGAAATCAGGAGGACTAAACGAAGGCATGAGTTTGCTCCAACAGACAAGGTGAAGGAGAATCCGAAGGGATTCTGCAGATATGTTAAGAGGAAAAGGATAGCAAGGAAAAAAGTTGGTACTCTGGTAGATCAGAGTGGTAATCTATGCATGGAGCTGAAAGAGATGGGGGAGATCTTAAATGCATTTTTTTTTGCGTCTGTATTTAGTCGGGAGACAGACACAGAATCTATAGATGTGAGGCAAAGCAGCAGCAAAGTCATGGACATTGTACAGATTATAGAGGAGGAGGTGTTTGCTGTCTTGAAGCAACTTAGAGCAGAATTATCCCCAGGGCCTGACAATGTTTCCTCAGACCCTGTGGGAGGCCTGAACAGAAAGTGCCAGGATCCTAGCAGAGATATTTATATCATCCTTAGCGACAGGTGAGGCACGGGAGGATTGGAAGAGAGCAAAAGTTGTTCCGCTGTTTAAGAGAGGGTGTAAGGATAAACCAGTGACCCTGGACATCAGTAGTGGGAAAGTTATTGGAATGTATTCTAAGGAACCGGATATATACAAGTGATTTGGATAGACAGGGACTGATTAGGGAAAGTCAACATGGCTTTGTTCATGGCAAGCCATGTCTAACCAATCTTATACAGTTTTTTGAGGAAGTTACCAGGAAAGTTGATGAAAGCAAGGCAGTGGATGTTGTCTCCATGGACTTAAGCCAGGCCTTTGACAAAGTCCCACATGGGAGGTTGGTCAAAATGACTCGGTTGCTTTGCATTCAAGATGAGGTAGTAAATTGGAAGAGACATTGGCTTAGCAGAAGAAATGAGAGAGTGGATGTAAGCGGTGGCTGCTCTGACTGGAGTCCTGTGTCTAGTGGTCAGCCGCAGGGACTGAGTCCATTGTTGTTTGTCGTCTGTATGATAATGTGGTAGATGGATCATCAAATTTGCAGATGACAACAAGATTGGGGGGGGGGGTGTAGTGGACAGTGAGGAAGACTATCAAAGCTTCCACTGGGATCTGGACCAACTGGTGAAATGGGTTGAAAAATGACAGATGAAATTTAAAGCAGACTGGAGTGAGGTTGCACTTTGACAGGACCAGCTGGGGTGGATCTTACGTGGTGAATGGTAGGGCACTGAGGAGTGTGGTAGAACAGAGGGATCTGGGATACAGATCCACAATGCCTTGAGAGTCGTGACACAAGTAGCTAGGGTCACAAAGAAAGCTTTTGGCACATTGGTCTTCATAAATCAATGTATTGAGTACAGGAGTTGGGGTGTTGTGTTGAAATTGTATAAGATGTTGGTGAGGTCTAATTTGGAGTTTTGTTTGCAGTTTTGTTCACTTCCCTGCAGGAAATATGTAAATAAGTTGAAATAATGCAGAGAAAATTTACAAAAATGTTGCTGGGACTTGAGGACCTGAGTTATAGAGAAAGGTTGAATAGGTTAAGACTTTATTCCCTAGAAGGTAGAAGATTGAAGGGAGATTTGATAAGAGTTTGGGAGGGATATGGAGTACTATGGTCAGGGTGCAGTTAGAAAGGACCTGGCAGATTAATGGCTTGGCACATCTTAGATGGGACAAAGGGTCTGTTTATGTGCTGTAGTGTTCTATGACTATGAACACACAACATGTCAAACCCTGAATTGGTTGGCTACAGCAGCAGAAGACTACAGATAAACACACAATGGCCACTCTATAAGGTACAGGAAGTCACTGAGTATATGTCATGAAATTTGTTGTTTTGTTGCCACAAGTGAGGACTTGGATGTTGATACTGACTTAAGTTCTTCTTGCATACATACTTCACATCAGTCGAAATCCATTGGTCACTGGCTAGGAAGGGAGAAAAAAATAGTGTGGAGAAATTTCCTCTTATAAGCCGGTGAATCACTGGGAACAATTCTTGTCCAGTGGATGGTGAGGACAGGATTGGACATTATTTGAATAGAGGGTCCTAATGAAAATAAGGATGTGAAGGTGAAAGGGATGGGTAGTCTGGACCTGTGCTCATTGGAGTTTAGAAGAATGAGGAAGGATCTTTTTGAAATCTATCAAACATTGGAAAGGCAAGACAGAGTGGTTGTCAAGAGGATGTTTCCTATATCGGGGGATTCTAGGACCAGAAGGCACATGCACAGATGTTCCTTTAGAACAGAGATGAGGAGGAATTTCTTTAGAGGGTGGTGAATCTGTGGAATTCATTGCCACAAATGGCAGTTGAATCCAAGTCATTGGGTATGTTCACAGCAGAGGTTGATAGGTTCTTGATTAGTCAGGGCATCAAAGGTCTTAGGGAGAAGGCAGGATAATGGGGTTGAGAGGGGTAATGAAAGAATGGCAGAGCAGTCTCAATGGGCCACATGTTCTAATTCTGTTCTTATGCCTTATGGTGTTAAGACGTACAAAAAAATTACTGAAACTTACCAAAAGAGGAACAGTACAGTGGTGTTCATGGGTTCAATGTCCATTTAGAAATCTGATGGAGGGGAAGAAGCTGTTCCTAAATCATTGAGTGTGTGTCTTCAGGCTCCTGCACCCCCTCCCTGATGGTAGCAATGAGAAAACGGCACATGCCAGATGTTGGAAGTGATGGCTCTAAGGTTACGTAGACATAAGGAGATTCTTGCTTGGCATAAACTACGTTGTAGGTTTCTTTAACCATGATCCAGTGGGTGTGCGTTATCATAATTCAGAGTTGGTGTCTCGCCACTACTTGTGTGGTAGACTTCAACTGTGTGTTCTGACATAGAGGAGTCAGCGTATAGAAAGAGGGAGCACTGCCTCACTTTTTTTGTTCTCTTTTTGCATTACTTATTTCTTTTTATAAATATATGTATTTCTTTTATAATTTGCAGCATATTTACAGTTAGGGTGGTGGGGTGGAGGTGTGTCTCTATCAAAGTATGTGTAAGGTGCTCCTTCCCTTCACTAGCCTGCAGGTCGCCCTTGGGCAAGGTGTAGATGCACTTTTGAAAGTACTCTGACTGGGTATATCACTGGCTTGCTACAGAAATTCCAATGCACGGAGGCCGGGGAGAGCAGTGGACAGAGCCTAGCCTATCGCAGATGCAGGCTACCCACCACTGACAACATCTACAGGAGGCACTGCCTCGAGAAGGTGATACTTATCATCAAGGAGATATTCCCAAATCCATCTGCTCTACCGCGCTGCTCACTGTGTGAGACCCACCTTGGTTTGTCCTCCCGAGGTGCAACACCTCACACTCGTCTGCATGAAACTCTACCCGCCACATTCCTCAGTGCTGCTCACCATCAACATCCGAGGCCTCACTTAGACTGCGCTGCAGCAACGAGACACCAACTTTCATGACATACGCTCAATGGCCTCCAATACTTAATAAAGTGGCCGCTGAGTGTGTGTCTGTGATCTTCTGCTGCTGTAGCCCGTCCACTTCAAGGTTCGACGTGTTGTGCATTTAGAGTCACAGAATAGTGCAGCACAGAAATAGGACTTGCAGCCCATCTAGTCTGTGCTGAACCATTAATCTGCCTAGTCCCATAGTCCCAGACCATAGTCCTCCATACCCCTCCCATCCATGTAACAACACAAATTTCTTTAATATATTGAAATCAACCCCGCATGCACTACTTGTACTGGCAACTTGTTCCACACTCTCACCACTCTCTAACTGAGGAGCTTCCCCCTTAAACATTTCACCATTCACTCTAGATCCAATGTCCTCTAGATCTAGTCTCATCCACCCTGTGGAAAAAAAGGCCTGTTTGCATTTAACCTCTCATAATTATGTATGAATCTATCAAATCTCCCCTCAATCTTCTATGCTTGAGAGTATAAAGATCTACCAATTCAACCTTTCCCTATAAATCTGGTCCTCAAGTTCCAGCAACATCATTGTAAATTTTCTCTGCACTCCTCCAATCTTATTTACATCTTTCCTGTACATAGGTAACCAAAACTGGGCATAATACTCCAAATTAGTCCTCACCAATGTCTTATACAATTTCTACATAACACCTCAACATTTGTATTCAGCCCTTTGATCTATGAAGGCCAATGTGCCAAAGGCTTTCTTTACAAACCTATCTACCTGTGAAACCACTTTCAAAGAATTATGGATTTGTATTCCCAGATCCCTCTGTTCTACAATACTCCTCAGCGTAAGACCCACCCTGGTTGGCCCTCCCAAGGTGCAAATCTTCACCCCTCTCTGCATTGAATTCCATCTGCCACACTCCTCAGTGCCCTAACATTCACTGTGTTAGTCTCCCACCAGGCAGGAGGTACAGAAGCTTGAAGTCCCACAAACCAGGTTCGAAAACAAATACTTCCTTACAGCCATTGGCTAGGTACTTCAAAGTTCATCTCGAAATTCACTTTCTTTCAGGGAGTTACAGGAAAAGAGAAATACAATAGAATTTACAAAAAAAAAAGAAACAAAAACAGTCAAAGGCTGAGTAGTGTGCAAATGCGCACAAGAAGACAAATTGTGCAATAGAAATGCTGAGATCACGGGTTCTAAAGTTACAAGTATATTTATTATCAAAGAATCGATCTGAAATGCAACCTTGAGATTCATCTCTCTACAGGCAGCCCCAAAACAAAGAACCCATTAAAAAAAGACCATCAAAAACCCAATGTGCAGAAGAAAACCCGAATATTGTAAAGAATAAAAATGAGTAAATAACATTCACTAAAGTGAGTTCACAGTCGCGAAGCCAGTCTCAGCCGCTCCAGGTGCCTGTTACTTGCAGACCACAGCCTCAGTTCAGTGCAGGGATGAGTAAAGCTCCCGGAGCAGCGAGCTGAGCACAGACGGGCCTGTCCCTCGCCTCTGGCTCTGATCTGGCACGGCGCTTAAACCAGCCAAGCCTCAACTCAAGTGACCCTGTCACTTCAATACACTCTGAGGCCCAGGCCCCACCATCTCAATTCTGCCTGTGCCCAACTTTTCCAATCTGGCTCGATGGCCAGATTCCTCACTCTCGAACCTGGGCACTTCGGTACACGCCAGGGGCCTGGTCCAAGAGCAAGGAACAAAAATCTGTTTTTACTTTTGAGGCAGCAGGACAGTGCCATGCATGAAATGACTACAGTACTGTGCAAAAGTCCTAGGCACCCTAGCTATATATATCATGCCCGACTTTTGCTCAGTACTGTACGTGTCTGTGATGCTGCTGCACCTCCCTGTGCTTCTGCAGGATGACAATTAAACTTGACACGACATTCCATTTCTATTCCTTGTTCCTTGCTGAGCCATCACACCTCTGGCAGCGGAGAATCCAAATCCATTTGAACATCTGTAATCATTCGTCTCCCCAACTCTGCTACCTTCCTGCCTGCTGCATTAAGCTCCCCGTGATGCTTTCCGCACGATGATTCCTTCTGGTAAGACGGCGGTGTGCTTGAACTTTTTTAAAGCATATTTTTCATGATTCGAGGCCCTCCCGGACATTAAGAATTTAACGTACTGCTGGTCTACTCCATCAGCGAGTTGCTTGTTGGTGAGAAACTGAAGGAGCTAGACGAGGGAAGAAGCCATGTTGTAGCTATTTAAGACTTTGGAAGGATGTGGAGGCTTTGGAGAGGGTGCAGAAGAGGTTCACCGGGGCAACACGCACAAAATGCTGGAGGAACTCAGCAAGTCAGGCAGTATCAATGGAAAAGCATAGACAGTTCTGGGCTGAGACCCTTCTTTAGGACTGGAAAGGAAGGGGGAACGTCCCAGAATAAAATGGTTTGGGGAGGGGGGGGGTCGGGAGGAGGATAGCTAGAAGGTGATAGGTGAAGCCAGGTGGATGGAAAAGGCAAAGGGCTGGAGAAGAAAGAGTGTGATAGGAGAGGAGAGTGGACCACAGGAGAAAGGAAAGGAAGAGGCAAGAGGCATGCCAGGCTGCTGCGTGGATAGGCATGTTTGAACTCCAAGGAGAGGTTTGACAAGCAGCTGAGAGGGGAACTGAAAGAAGTTTATAAAATTATGGGAGAGGTAGATAGGGTAGACGATCAGAATCTTTCTCCCAGGGTAGAAATGTCCAGCACTAGAGGAGACGCATTTAATGTGCGCGGTGGGGGGGGGGGGGGGGCGGTGTTTAAAGGAGGTTTTTACACTGAGAATGGTAAGTACCTGGCATAGTGCTGGAAACAGATACAATAGCTGTGCTTGAGAGGTTTTTAGATAGTTACATGCGTGTGCAGCGAAAGGAGGGATACGAAGCGATTTTGTTTAATTCAGCAAAATGGGGCGACAGTACCGTAGCGGTTAGCTTAAGGCTTTATGGTGCTAGTGACTTGGGATTCACCCCCTGCCGCTGTATGTAAGGAGTTTGTACTCTCCCCCCACAACCACGGGTTTCCCCCCGCTTCCCAAAGACATGGGTATAATTATACATGTAATTATACATATATTTATAATATTTAAATATACATGGGTATATCTCATTGGGTCTGTTACAGTGATGTATCTCAGAATAAAAATTAAATTAAATGTTTGGCACCGATATTATAGGTCCTGTGATGTATTGTTCTATGTGCCAAGATAGAAGTTAGGTTAGTTTCTCAAGCAGCGCAGTACAATGTGAAATTATAAACTGCCCACCAATCACTACACTGCAGTGCAAAATGCAGCCACAAGATCCCATTTTTTATTTTTTATATCGAGATACAGCGCGGAACAGGTAACCCACTTATTTAAGCTCAGGACAATTTAATATGACTAATTAACCTACTAACGGGTACGACTTTGGACTGCGGGAGGAAGCTGGAAGACTCGGGACAAACCCACAAACTCTGTCTCGGAGAGGACACAGACAAACTCCGAGCCCCGGGGCGCCCCGGCCTCTGATAGCCTCGCGCTAACCGCGGCACCCAAACTTTTACAAAGTTTTCCCATTGACCGGCCAGCGGAGTGAAACTCGCTCTTGCAGACTGATCAAAAATTCATCAATGGGTCATTAATGCGTTGGTAGCTGGAATTGATTATATGATTACAGACTTAATAAAAGAATAAATAGCGCAGGCTGACGCTACAATAATCTTCGTGGTGGGGGAGGCACACGATAAAGTTTGTCCGTTGCTTCGATTCAACCCAGGCTGACGTTTTAAATAAACTAATTATGATTTGATTTTGGCTCCGATCCATTCTAAAGAGGTTGCCTACAGGAATCATTAGTAATTTAACTAAATCGATTTAGGGTTTTGACTCTGGCTGACTTAATGCTCCAATTCACAATTCCCATTGCGTCTCCTGCCATGCAACCTCTCCATATCAAATCAGACCTGAGCATGCAGACACTACAGCGCAAATAGCTTTTTTATCAATTGATAGCAGAATTGATGACATGATTAAAGTCTTATTATGAGAGGAAATTATAAACAGGGAGGTTGCAATGGAACCCTCAGTGATAGCTTTCCCTTGGCGAATGCTCTGCTGTGTGCAGATCAGTCCCATTCACTGGCCGTACAGCATGAAAAAAGGGGGGCTCTTTTGTTCCTTTTACAGATGACCTGGGCCCTGTTTCAGTTGGACGTTCCCAGAGGCTGACGAGGACCCCACATCCTCACATTGCCACACCTACGCTACTGCACCACCCACCGCACGAACACACACACACACACACACACAACATTCATACCCTCCATCCAGCTTACACATGTAAATACACAGAGCCCAACTATATAACCTAAGACCCATTCTAATTCATAACTCAGCTCACACTGAACGTTTAAGGAACATCTGCACACACATTCAGCGTTTTGACACCAGCTTCTTCCCCTCTTCGTATGTTCTGTGACTTCAAAACATTAAACCAATTCAAAGGAAGACACGGGAGCCCGAAATGCGGGTCTAACTTTTGAGTTTACTTTGAACTAGCTCTGTACGTATCATGTGGCAGTGGTGACGTATCCAATTAATGTATTTTATATATAATTACGTATTTTACATATAATCCATAATTGTTTAAACAAACAATAATCGGAATCAGGTTTAACATCATTGGCATATGTCGTGAAATTTGTTAACTTTGTAGCAGCTGTACATGCAATACACGTTAAGAGAGTGAAAAAAACTGTGAATTACAGTATATTTATATAAAATAGCTCAATTAAATAAATAGTGCAAAAGATATAAATAAAAAAGTAATGAGGTAATGTTCATGGTTTCAATGTCCATTTAGAAATCGGATGGCAGAGGGGAAAAAGCTGTTCCCGAATAGCCCAATGTGTGTCTTCAGGCTCCTGGACCTCCTTCCTGATGGTAACAATGAGAAGAGGGCATATCCTGGGTGCTGGGGGTTATTAATGATGGATGCCATCTTTTTGAAGATATCTTGGATACTCTATGGGGGCTAGTGTCCATGATGGAACTAACTAATTTTGCAACTTTCTGCAGCTTATTTCCATCTTGTGCAGTAGCCCCCCATTCCCCCCCCCCCCCATACCAGACGGTGATGCAGCCAGATTGAATGCTCTCCTAGGTACCTAGAAATTTGCTAGTGCCCTTAGTGACATATTAAATCTTAATCGATCAATATATGTACAAGATTACTCAAATATAATTGAAATTTTAAATACATAACATTTCCTCCGTCAGATTTTTGAACAGTCCATAGCCATTGAACACAGCCTTCTCACTATTTTGCTCACTTTTTACACTATTTATTTATTTTTATATTTTAAATGATAATCTGTATTATTGTTTGTATGTATTGTGCTGCGCTGCTGCCACAAATCAACAAATTTCATGACATATGTTAGTGATAGTAAACCTGATTCTGATTTTAAATCTCCACAAGTCAGACAGATAGACAGACACACACAGACTCGTACCCATTCCCCTCATAACACATATACTCCAACACAAAACATTGAAACACAAGCACGCACACACACACACACACACACACACACACACACACACACACACACACACACACACACACACACACTCACACACACACACACACACGCACACACACACACACACACACACACTCACACACACACACACACACACACACACACACACACGCACACACACACACACACACACACACACACACACACACACTCACACACACACACACACACACACACACACACACACACACACACACACACACACACACCCGTACACATACCCACAGATGGTCACACACCAGCTGAAGACAGGCTGCTCCCTGTGTGCCTCTGTGTGAAGAACTCCAAAACCTTTGTGGCTCCATCAGCAACTCAGTTGGATGAACTTATTCAACACAGTTGGGACGACTCAGGATTGTGTAGCAAGGCTGTCTGTTGGGCTCATGCCTGTGGATCTATTCTGGAGCAAGCAACAATCCGTACAGAAATCATACAACCAACCCCCCCCCCCACCCCACACACTCCTTTGCTATCCATCCAGGGTCAATCACAATCCACCTGACAGATGACTGGTTTACTATTCTCTGCTGTCGGCCTTTAGAAAATTCCCAGAGATAAGTTGAGACGTTGTTGACTTTAAACAGATTGATATATAGCTCAAGATGATAAATTGCACCTTTTCACGCCTTGGACAAACAAACCAAAAGAACTGTGCCTTATAACAAGGCTACATCATGTGGAATCAGAATGGGGAGACATACAGGAGATATACTTATGCATGCAAAGCTCCCATTCCTGCTTTGTCAAAGCTATTTAGAGATTACATTTACCATCTCACCTTCTTCATTCTGTCCGCACAAGGAGTAAATTTGTCAAAACTGACAGTATTTGGAAATAATATTTATCCAACAAATGACTTTTACAGCAGAAGGACATGAGGGATCTGTCAGAAAGAAGGAACATTGTTCTCTGCAGAAGATTTTTAAATTTAGAGATGCAGTGCAGAATAGACCCTTCTGGCCCTTCAACCACCAACCAAGGGACGATTTACAATGACTGATTAACCTACTACCCAGTGCGTCTTCGGCCTGTGGGAGGAAACCAGAAGACCCAGAGAAAACTCATGCATTCCACGGGGAGGACATACAACGACTCCTTACAGAGGACACGGAATTGAACTCCAGATTGAACTGCTACACGCTTCTTCCCCTCTGCCATCTGATTTCTAAATGGACATTGAAACCACAAACACTACCTCATTACACTGCAGTAGCTGCTATGCTACTGTGGCACCCCTACAGATTAATAAATTGATAGGATTGTTATTCTAAAACTAACAGAAGTTTAGAAGTCCACTCAGTGGCTGCTTTATTGGGTAAACCTGTACACAAACTCAGTAATGCAGATATCTAATCACGTGGCAACAATGCAATGCATGCAGTCATGGCCAAGAGTTTCAGCTGTTGTCCAGACCAAACATCAGAATGTGACCTAAGTGACTTTGGCTGTGGAATGATTGTCGGTGCCAGATGGGGTGGCTTGAGTATCTCAGAAACAGCTGAACTCCTGGGATTTTCACACACAACAGTCTCTGGAGTTTACAGAGAACGTTGCAAAAAACACAACAAAAATCCAATGAGTGGCAGTTCTGCGGGGGGAGAAAAACACCCTGTTAGTGAGAGAGGTCAAACGAGAATGGCCAGACTGGTTCAAGCTGACAGGAAGGTGACAGTAATTTAAATGGCCACACATTACAACAGTGGTGTGCAGAAGAGCATCTCTGACTGCATAATATATTAAACCTTGAAGTGGACGGGCTACAGCAGCAGAAGACCATGAACAAACACTCAGTGGCCACTTTATTAGGTATAGGAGCTAGCTAATAAAGTGGTCACTGAGTGAATATCAACACCATTTTGTGTAATATTTTCCTATTTTGTGTAGTATTTTCCCTGATACCCTAAATGGTGGTGTGGTGTGCCCCTTATCTCAGAGATCCTCCCCTGTTCAATATCAGGATAGCATAGATGGCCCAGAGTCGGTTCTGCCTGATACTGAGAGAGTCCTGTCTCCACTAATTCAACCTCTATTTATTCTTCCAGTCCAAGCCTGTGGGAGCAGTGATTACATGGCAGTAGATTTTTATTGAAATCAGTAAAAGGCTTTGCAGGCTCTGATGCCGCAAGTTCCCACGGCAATCATTTGCAAATCAGTCAGGATCATGAAGGTTTCTGGATGTGAGTGTGATTGTAGGAAGAGATGTTATAGAAAACCTAGTCAGACTCTTTACTCCGAGGTTCTGAGTAATAGAACATATTTCAGAACACTACAGGCCCTTTGGCTCACAATGTTGTGCTGACCTTTTAACCTACGCTAAGATCAATCTAACCCTTGCCTCCCACATAGTCCTCCTTTTTTCTATCATCCATGTGCCTAGCTAAGAGAATATGCCTATTTACACGAGGAGATGTTGAGAACAATAGACTGACCTTTTTGGACTATGCAGTACTTATCGAAGAAAATGGACATCTAGATACTGAAGTTTACAGGGAACCAACCCGCACAGATCAGTACCTCTCATCACCCATTAGAACGTTAGTTGGGGGTTATCAGAACACTGCATCACAGCGCTGAGAATGTGCCCCCCAACATTACAGCTAAAGGCAAGGAACGCAAGCATTTGAGAGAAGCCTTGGAAGCTTGTGGTACCTGACTGGACCCTCATCAAGACAGCAACAGAAACCAGCAGGGACATCAGCCCAACAGACAGAGGTAAAGAGCAAAGCAGGTGGAAAAACATAGTCATCCCATAGGGAGCTGGAGCTTAGAAGAACCTCTGAACGATTTTCAGCAAACACCAAATCCTGTGTTCTTCAAACCTACAAACACTCTCAGACAGAAACTCGTCCACCCCAAGGATCCTACACCCAAACATAAACACAGCAATATCGTATACGCAATCCAATGGAGTGAGAACTGCACAGATCTGTAAAACGGCGAGACAAAACACCCACTTCACAAATGGGTGGCCCAACACAGGAGGGCTAACACCTCAGGTCAAGACTTGCAGTAGACATATATCTACACCGAAAGGATAAGGGACACTCCTTTGATGATAACAATGTGCACATTTTGGACAGGAAGGACATGTGGTTTGAAAGAGGGGTTAAAGAAGTTGTCTTTGTCAAACTGGAAAATCCATCCCTGAACAGAGGGGCTGGGGCACAACACCACCTATCAGCTACTTACAGTCTTGTACACCTCTATCAAGTTACCTGTCATCCTACCTCACTCCAAAGTGAAAAGCTCTAGCTTGCCCAACTTATAAAACATGTTCTCTAATCTGTAAGACCATAAGACTCAGGAGCAGAATGGGATCATTCAGCTTATCACGTCTCTCCAGCATTCAGTCATCGCTGGTTTATCATTCCTTGCAACCCCAAAGGGAAGGTGTTGCCGAACAAAAGAAAAGATTAAAACTACAATTTACTTTATTTGTTGCATGTACACCAAAATACAGAGTGAAATGCTTCATTTGCGAATCTCCTCTGTACACTCTCTAAAGCTTCCATATCCTTCCTATAGTGAGGTGACCAGAACTGAACACAATGCTACAAGTGTGTGCTCTAACCAGTTTTACAGAGCTGCAACATTACCTTGTCTAGACTGAGAATTGAACTGGGGGACAAGGAGTAAAAGATGAGATGGGTTGTTTCACCAAAACATCTCAATCAGCAGTGAATTTCAAAGCTGATGGGGATGCACAGTAACATAGCCATTAACATAATGGTATTATAGTGCCAGTGGCACAGGTTCATTTCAGCTGCTGTCTGTAAGGAGTTTGTACGTATGTCCTCCCTGTGACTGCAGGGGTCACTCTTAGTGGTCTGGTTTCCTCCCACAATCCAAATGTGTTGGGTAATTTATCTATAGGTCCAACACAGAACAGGCCCTTCTGGCCCAACACACCAGTCCACTTATGTACTTAACACCAACCTAATCACAGGACAATTTACAATGACCAAGGAACCCACTAACCGGCACATCTTTGGAATGCAAGAGGAAACTGAACCACCCAGAGGAGACAATACGAGGAAATCTGCAGACACTGGAAATTCAAACAACACACACAAAATGCTGGTGGAACACAGCAGGCCAGGCAGCATCTACAGGGAGAAGCACTGTCAACGTTTCGGGCCGGGACCCTTCGTCAGGACACCCAGAGGAGACCCACGTGGTCATGGGGAGACTGTATAAACTCCTGACAGATGGCGCAGGAATTGAACTCCAAACTCTGGAGCACCCCAAATTGGAATAATGTCATGCTAACCACTATGCTGCTGTGGCATCCTAAAAAAAAATCTATTAATCCGTACGTCTTTGGACTGTGGGGGGAAACCAGAGCACCCAGAGAAAACCCACAGTCATGGGGAGAGCGTAGACACTCCGTAAGACTGCGGCAGGAATTGAACCCAAGTCACTGGTACCATAATAACATTACCAAGCAGTAACTCTAGGTCTCAACGTATTGAAAACGCTGCCAGGAGAATGAATGAGATCAGCCAGTTCTGAAGACAAGCACACAAGTAGTGAGGCAAGGTAAGATCCATTCTCTGACTACACTGCACCGATGCTCCCAACCATCTGTCAGAGAAATCTGGCTGGCAATGGTCCCATTTATTAATAAAAGTGAAGCTGGAATATAAATTCTAATTTTATGCAGGCAACTGCAATAGTTATTAAAAATTAACTTGAGAAGATTGAAGTGTGTAGTGGGAATTCCGTGCTGCTTGCAGGATTAATGGGATCTTTCTCTTCCTGCTGCTTTTGTGCAGCTGTGGGCCCAAGTTAGAATGTAGAGCGTAGACTGCACAGCGCAGTGTGGGCGCTTTGGCCCACAATCAATCTACTCGTTAACCTACTCTGAGATCAATATAACTCTTCTCTCCCACGTTACCCTTCATTCTTCTATCATGCATATGCCTGCCTAAGATCCTCCTAAATGTCCCTCATGAAATTGCCTCTCCCAGCACAATCCACAAGCCTGCCACTGTCTGTGTAGAAAACCTAGTCCAACCATCCTGGGTGTTCCATCTTCTCCCCTTCCCCATCGGACAGAAGATACAAAAGCCCGAAAGCACGTCACCCCAGGCTTAAGGGCCCACTGTTATCAGAATCATGAACGGACCTCTTGTACAGTAAGGTAGACTCTTGGCCTCACAGTCTGTCTCGTTCTGACCTTGCATACCTTATTGTTCACCTGTTCCACATATTTCTGGTAGCTTTTGCACTCATTTTGCATTGTTATGGTTTTATCTCATTCTAGCTTATTCCACAGAGATTTATATCTTTTATCTAATAAATAAATGCACAAACTACCAATTTATTAACTAATCAATCAAATTATTTATTTATGTGTATACATATCAGTGTGAGAATCAAACACAGCATGCTGGAGGAACTCAGCAGGTCAGGGAACATCCCCTCAGAACTAATTAATAACCTTCAAGACCTAGACCTCAATACCTCCTTGTGCAACTGGATCCTCGATTTCCTCACCTGCAGATCCCAGTCAGTTTGGCAACAACATCTCTTCCATGATCTCCATCAGCACAAGTGCACCAGAAGGCTGTGTGCTTAGCCCCTGCTCTACTCAATTCATGTTTATGACTGTGTGGGTAAGTACAGCTCCAATCCCATATTTAAGTTTGCTGATGACGCCACTGTGGTTGGCTGAATCAAAGGTGGTGACATAGGAGGGAGATTGAAAATCTGGCTGAGTGGTGCCGCAACAGCATGAGAAGGAACTAATTATTGACTACAGGAGGAAGTAACCAGAGGTCCGTGAGCTAGTCCGCATTGGGGGATGTGGAGATGGTAGCAACTTTAAATCTTTCCGTGTTGTCATTTCAGAGGTTCTGTCCTGGGCAGGTAAGTGACATTACAAAAAAAAAGCATGGCTGCACTTTTGCTTTCTTAGAGCGATGGTGGAGCGTTAGGACGATGGCACCTAACGGCGACTGCTTTGCTTGCATCTCCGGTAACAGATTTCCATCTTTAATATCTCTATTTTCCCCTTTCAGGGTTCTTTTGAGGACCCTGACCCGGAATTACACATGGACTTCGGTTCTTTGCCGGAACGGGACCCGCTCTCGGGATCTCAAGACTGGCCGCTATTCGATATGCCAAGGACGCGGCCTAGAAGACTATTCTGCCCTGGGGGTTCCGGGATTTCGTGGCTCTGGAGGCGGGTGGACTCGAGGTCGGTGCCGCCGCAGAAAACTGGAGAGTCGTGGGAGACAGAAGATCGCAAGCAGTGAGCTGGCTGCCGGCTGCGTGCCCAGAGTGCCGTGCTCTTCGGGCATAGAGCTCAGATGAGGCGACGCAACAGACTTTTAATGTGATAAACCAGCGAGTTGTTTCTTATGTCTCCCCTCTCGCTGTGAAACGGGGACACCTCTTTTTCCTTTACTGAAGAGAGAGAGAGCCTGCGGTATGTTGAGTTACCCGGTGAACGAGTAGTCTTTGGGGTGCTGCGTCTGTGTCTTTATTGATGCTTTGCTGCACGTTTGAGTGCTCGGTGGGAGGTGCCGATGCTTTTATGCTGATGGGGAGGGGGGCTTGTTGCTTTGCTGCTGCTTATGCATGGGAGGGGGAAGCTGGGGGGTGGTTTGGGGTTCTAACATTTAACTGCCATTTATTCTTTGGACCACTCCTCTGTTTTTGTGGACGTTTGCGAAGAAAAAGAAGTTCAGAATGTATATTGTGTTCATTTCTCTGACATTAAATGTACCGATGGGAGTTTTTGAAGATTCGGCATGCCATCTAAACCTGACAAACTTTTATACATGTGCGGTGGAGAGTATATTAACAGATTGTATCACGGCCTGGTATGGAAGCACTAATGCCCTTGAATGGAAAAGCCAACAATAGGTAGTGGATACAGCCCAACCCATCACAGGTAAAGCCCTCCCCACATCTACGCGGAGCCTTGTCACAGGAAAAAGGACCCCCGCCATCTGGGTAATGTCCTCTCTTGCTACTGCCATGAAGAATGAAATACAGGAGCCTCAAGACACTCCACCAGGTTCAGGAACAGTTATTACCCCTCAATCATCAGGCTCTCGAACCGGAGGAGATAACTTCACTTGAGTTATCAGAGGAGAGAACTGTTCCCACAACCCATGGACTCACTTTCAAGGTCTCATCATCGCATGTTCTTGATATTTATTGCTTATTTATGTATTATTAGTACCTTCATTATTTACTTCTCTCTTTGTATTTGCACAGTTTATTGTCTTTTGCAGACTGGTTGCTGTCTGTTTTGTTGGGTGCGGGCTTTCGTTAATTTAATTTGTTTCTTTGTACTTACTGCACATGCCCGGAGCAAATGAACCTCATGGTTGTACGTGGCAAAATACATGTACTTTGATAATAAACTGACTTTGAAATTTCAGATCAAGCTCCCCATCTGGACAAGAGATAGAGTGGAGGTGGTTGGTATAAAGAGGTGAGGAGGGAAGGGGCGGAGCAAGAGTTGGCGGTTGATGAGTGGGCGCAGCTGAGGGTGGAGGGAGGTGTAGTTGTCCATTTCACTCCACAGACAGTTCCTGACCCACTGAGTTTGTGCAACACATCTTGTGTTGCTCTTTTTTCCAGCAGAGTGTCAGCGCACGCGCGTGTGTGTATATAATGTAGTGCTGTAGGGATGACGGTGATGGGCTGGCTTGCAGAAAAGGCTCTGTGAAACAGGCAGGAGAGCCGAGGAAAGATGAGTCCTGTACTCCACACTTTATTCAGACAGTCCCAGTACCACCTCAGTGACTCTGAACAGCAGAGTGTTTACTAATGTGCCTGCTGCTGACAAGCCTCGAAGATCATTCAACTCCTAATACAAATTACTTGCATTATTAAATATGTTAAACAGTTTTAAAATAATTAATCACATAATATTTAAAATAATAACCATTTAATAATTAAATAACTAACATTTATTAGAAAAAATTGAACCATTCTAATGTGCCATAGATCACACAATAATTAAATGCTATTTTGAATTAACTCACAGGAGTACAACTTCCCTCAAGCCTGACACAGTTTAGGCTAACTGCTCTGAATCTTGCTGATTCGTTTTTGAATGAAGAAGTTGAATTCTTTTTGCTGTTAAATTTGCAGTTTTCAGATCTGTTGTAACTTGGCACGGACCGAGGAGATTTTGGAAAGTTCGGTCAATGCATCAACTGCATCGTTAGCCATGGCATTTAAGAGCATGGAGTTTGTCAGCTGGTAACTCCAACCATTTGTTCAGTACCACAGCCCGGTGAGTGTAATTTGCTCGTGCTACTCCCTCCCTTCGAATTCCCAGTTTACAGCTATTTCGAGGTTGTTACTTGTATTCTCTGTAATGAAACTTCCTGCAAAATACCTGGTTAATTGATCTGCTTTTTGCTTGTGTTTTTTTTCATTATTAATTCCCCAGGCTCACTCTCTGCAGCGCCAACACTCACTTTGTTAGCCCTTCCCTTTTTATTAATTTTAATTATCTTCCTTTCCATTTCTAGTCAAAGCATTTTCTATTACTGATTAACCTTCCAATAGTTATTTGCAAACACTAGAGATTGAGCAGATGCTGGAAATCTATACACTGGTCGACTCTCATCTCCTATCAAATTCCTTCTTCTTCAGCCCTTTACCTTTTCCACCTATCACATCCCAGCTTCTTCCTTCATCCCCACCCACCTGGCTCCCTCTTCAACTGGCTTCGCCCCATCCTTCACACAAGAGATTCTGCAGGTGCTAGAAATTCAGAGCAGCACACACAAAATGCTGGAGGAACTCAGCAGGTTCTGTGGAAATGATTAAGCAGGTCCCGATGAAGGGTCTTGGCCTGAAACGTTGACTGTTCATTTCCATAGTCGCAGCCTGACCTGCTGAGTTCCTCCAATATTTTGTCTGTGTTTCACCTAACAGCTGCTAGCTTGTACTCCTTCCCCTCATTCTGGCTTCTTCCCTCTTCCTTTCCAGTTCTGATGAAGGAGCTCGGTCCAAATCATATTTATTTCTCTCAGTGGATGCTGCCTGACCTGCCATTTTGTGTGTTTGTGTGTGAGTGTTACCCAGTAATTATTTGCTGTTTTTCATTCTGTCTAACCTCCCATCTGCTGTTACACAATCAAGTGCTTTGTCTTGCAGTGTGGAACTTCCCATGAATACCCATGACCTACAGAAACCTATCAGCCACTGCTCTGAAGGCTCAGAACCTGATCAGAATTTTAAGAGGGAGAGCTCCACATTCCCACAGTTTAGTCAGTGTGTCAATGTCTTAGCGACAGAAGGTCATTCTGGGCTTCTCCTTTGAGAGGTAACCTGTCTCTCTCCACCTCATCAGCAAATACACAGTTCCCACCAGTCGTGTCTCAGTCTGAAAGGCTGATGGCTGTGGGTTCAAATCCCACTCGAGGGATTTGAGCACTTCCCCACACCACTGCCATTAAAAAAGATCTCACCAGGTAGAGTGGGGGGGGGGGGGGTGGGGGGGTGGCTGAAGTTATTAATGAAACCCTTCCCTCAAGGAGGTTTGTGTCAGTGGGAGAGTATAGGATCCAAAGGTACAGAGTCAATAGGGGGCATTCCTTTAGAATTGAGGAATTTCTTCATGGCGAACCTATGGAATTCATTTCCGTGGAGGGCAGGAAAGGCCACGTTGGATGCATTTAAGGCTGAAATTAAGGGAACGCATTCCTTAAGGTTCCAAGGAGCTCAATAAATGAGTAATTAGACCATAAGATATAGGAACTGAATTAGGCCATTCTGCCCATCAAATCTGTCCTGTCATTCAATCATGCCTGATTTGTTTTCTAACCCCATTCTCCTGTCTTCTTTATGTAACCCTTAACCCCTTTACCAATGAAGAGCCTATCAATCTCTATCTTAAATACAACCAATGACTTGGCCTCCACAGCTGACTGTGGCAATGATTCATCACCTTCTGGTTGAAGAAATTCCTCCTCATCTCCAGTTTCAAGGGTCTCCCTTTGCTCTGAGGCTGTGCCTCAGATTTTGGACTCTACTACTGATGCAAACATCCTTGAGTGAGGGGTTTGCTTGATTGTGGAGTGGGTTTATGTATGTTGGCACAATATGGTGGGCTGAAGGGCCGGTACTATATTCTAGCCTTTCCTCATCAACTCTATCCAGGCCTTGTGGCCCCCTCTTGTTCCAAGAAGAGGCCACCTTCAGGGTGGAGGAGCAACACATTGGTAGTCACAATCCCGATGGCTGGATTCCTGTGGAAAACAGAAAGTGGGGAAAGGGACGTGAAGGTTAGGAGGGTGGTAGGTGAGGACAAGAGGAACCCTATCTCTGTGGGGTGGTAGGTGAGGACAAGAGGAACCCTATCCCTGTGGGGTGGTAGGTGAGGACAAGAGGAACCCTATCCCTATGGGGTGGTAGGTGAGGACAAGAGGAACCCTATCTCTGTGGGGTGGTAGGTGAGGACAAGAGGAACCCTATCTCTGTGGGGTGGTAGGTGAGGACAAGAGGAACCCTATCTCTGTGGGGTGGTAGCTGAGGACAAGAGGAACCCTATCTCTGTGGGGTGGTAGGTGAGGACAAGAGGAACCCTATCTCTGTGGGGTGGTAGCTGAGGACAAGAGGAACCCTATCTCTGTGGGGTGGTAGGTGAGGACAAGAGGAACCCTATCTCTGTGGGGTGGTAGCTGAGGACAAGAAGAACCCTATCTCTGTGGGGTGGTAGGTGAGGACAAGAGGAACCCTATCTCTGTGGGGTGGTAGCTGAGGACAAGAGGAACCCTATCCCTATTGGGGTGGTAGCTGAGGACAAGAGGAACCCTATCCCTAGTGGGGTGGTAGGTGAGGACAAGAGGAACCCTATCCCTAGTGGGGTGGTAGGTGAGGACAAGAGGAACCCTATCTCTGTGGGGTGGCAGGTGAGGACAAGAGGAACCCTATCCCTAGTGGGGTGGTAGGTGAGGACAAGAGGAACCCTATCCCTGTGGGGTGGTAGGTGAGGACAAGAGGAACCCTATCTCTGTGGGGTGGTAGGTGAGGACAAGAGGAACCCTATCCCTAGTGGGGTGGTAGGTGAGGACAAGAGGAACCCTATCTCTGTGGGGTGGTAGGTGAGGACAAGAGGAACCCTATCTCTGTGGGGTGGCAGGTGAGGACAAGAGGAACCCTATCTCTGTGGGGTGGTAGGTGAGGACAAGAGGAACCCTATCTCTGTGGGGTGGTAGGTGAGGACAAGAGCAACCCTATCCCTAGTGGGGTGGCAGGTGAGGTCAAGAGGAACCCTATCCCTGTGAGGTGGTAGGTGAGGACAAGAGGAACCCTATCCCTGGTGGGGTGGCAGGTGAGGACAAGAGGAACCCTATCCCTGTGGGGTGATAGGTGAGGACAAGAGGAACCCTATCCCTGTGGGGTGGCAGGTGAGGACAAGAGGAACCCTATCTCTGTGGGGTGGTAGGTGAGGACAAGAGGAACCCTATCTCTGTGGGGTGGTAGGTGAGGACAAGAGGAACCCTATCTCTGTGGGGTGGTAGGTGAGGACAAGAGGAACCCTATCTCTGTGGGGTGGTAGGTGAGGACAAGAGGAACCCTATCCCTGTGGGGTGGTAGGTGAGGACAAGAGGAACCCTATCCCTGTGGGGTGATAGGTGAGGACAAGAGGAACCCTATCTCTGTGGGGTGGTAGGTGAGGAGAAGAGGAACCCTATCTCTGTGGGGTGATAGGTGAGGACAAGAGGAACCCTATCTCTGTGGGGTGGTAGGTGAGGACAAGAGGAACCCTATCCCTGTGGGGTGGTAGGTGAGGACAAGAGGAACCCTATCTCTGTGGGGTGGTAGGTGAGGACAAGAGGAACCCTATCCCTGTGGGGTGGTAGGTGAGGACAAGAGGAACCCTATCCCTGTGGGGTGATAGGTGAGGACAAGAGGAACCCTATCTCTGTGGGGTGGTAGGTGAGGACAAGAGGAACCCTATCTCTGTGGGGTGGCAGGTGAGGACAAGAGGAACCCTATCTCTGTGGGGTGGTAGGTGAGGACAAGAGGAACCCTATCCCTGTGGGGTGATAGGTGAGGACAAGAGGAACCCTATCTCTGTGGGGTGATAGGTGAGGACAAGAGGAACCCTATCCCTGTGGGGTGATAGGTGAGGACAAGAGGAACCCTATCTCTGTGGGGTGGTAGGTGAGGACAAGAGGAACCCTATCCCTGTGGGGTGGTAGGTGAGGACAAGAGGAACCCTATCCCTAGTGGGGTGGTAGGTGAGGACAAGAGGAACCCTATCCCTGTGGGGTGGTAGGTGAGGACAAGAGGAACCCTATCCCTGTGGGGTGGTAGGTGAGGACAAGAGGAACCCTATCTCTGTGGGGTGGTAGGTGAGGACAAGAGGAACCCTATCTCTGTGGGGTGGTAGGTGAGGACAAGAGGAACCCTATCCCTGTGGGGTGATAGGTGAGGACAAGAGGAACCCTATCTCTGTGGGGTGGTAGGTGAGGACAAGAGGAACCCTATCCCTGTGGGGTGGTAGGTGAGGACAAGAGGAACCCTATCTCTGTGGGGTGGTAGGTGAGGACAAGAGGAACCCTATCCCTGTGGGGTGATAGGTGAGGACAAGAGGAACCCTATCTCTGTGGGGTGGTAGGTGAGGACAAGAGGAACCCTATCCCTGTGGGGTGGTAGGTGAGGACAAGAGGAACCCTATCTCTGTGGGGTAGTAGGTGAGGACAAGAGGAACCCTATCCCTGTGGGGTGGTAGGTGAGGACCAGAGGAACCCTATTCCTGGTGGAGTGGCAGTGAGGACAGGAGTAACCCTATCCCTGTGGGGCGATAGGTGAGGATGAGGAATGCTATCCATGGTGGGATGGTAGGAGCATGTAGTGACTCCAATCTCTGTTCCAAGCCTACACTGGTGTGCAACCCCCACTTTTCCTATGCGACATCAACAACTGCACTGGTGCTGATTCCCGCACCCATTCAGAGCTCATCGACTTCATCAACTTTGCTTCCAACCTCCACCATGCCCTCCAATTTACCTGGCCCATTTCCGACATCTCCCTCCCATTTCTCGATTCTCTCTGTCTCAATCTCTGGAGACAGGTTATCTACTGATGTATTTTATAAACCCACTGAATCTCACTGCTACCCGGACTGTAACTCTTCCCACCCTGTTACTCATAAAAATGCCGTCTCTGAATTCCTCCATCTCTGCCGCATCTGCTCTTCATTTCAGGGGATGAGGTTTTTCATTCCAGAATGAAGGAGATGTCCTCCTTCTTTGAAGAAAGGGGCTTCCCTTCCTCCACCATCAATGCTGCCCTCAACCGCATCTCTTCCATTTTGTGCATGTGTGTCCTCACCCCATCCTCCAACCATACTATCAGGGATAGGGTTCCTGGGTTCCTTTTGTCCTCACCCACCACCCTACTAACCTCCTCATCCGGCATATAGTTCTCTGGAACTTCCACCACCCCCAAAGGGATCCCACCACCACGCACATCTTCTCCTCACTTTCTGCTTTCCACAGGGATTGCTCCCTATGCTACTCCCTTGTCCATTTGTCCCTCCCCATTGATCTCCCTTCTGGCACTTACCCTTGCAAGTGGAACAAGTGCTACACCTGCCCCTACACCTCCTCCCTCACTATCATTCAGGGCACCAAACAGTCCTTCCAGGTGAGGTGACACTTCACCTGTCAGTCTGCTGGGGTCATCTACTGCATCCGGTGCTCCTGGTGTGGCCTCCTGTATATTGGTGAGACCCCAGGTAGATTGGGAGACCGCTTCGCTGAACACCTACATTTTGTCTGCCGGAAAAAGTGAGATCCCCCAGTAGCCACACATTTTCATTCCACTTCCCATTCCCATTCCAACATGTTAAGCCACAGCCTCCTCTACTTGCAATGAGGCCACACTCAGGTTGGAGGAGTAACATCTTATATTCCATCTGGGCATCCTGCAACCTGATGGCATGAACATCGATTTCTTGAACTTCTGGTAATACCCCCCACCCCTTCAACATTCCTCATCCCCTTTTCCATCTCTCACCTTACCGTCTTGCCTGCCCATCACCTCCCTTTGGTGCTCCTCCCCCTTTTCTTTCTGCCAAGGCCTTCTGTCCTCTCCTATCAGATTCTCCCTTCGCCAGCCCTGTACCTCTTCCACCAATCAACTTCCCAGCTCTTTATTTCATTTCCCCCCTCCCCCCCACCTTCTAATTCCTCATCTTTTTTCTCTTGCGTGTGTTTCTCCTGCACACCACGCATTAGGGTAATCTGAGTTACCATAGCCTTCCTGTCAGCCTGAACTAGTCTGGCTATTCTCCTCTGAGCTCTCTCATTAACAAAGCAATGTCTCCTCACAGAACTGCTCCTCACTGGATGCTTCTTGCTGTTTGCTCTATAAGCCCTAGAAACTATTGTGCGCGAAAGTCCCAGGGGATCAGCAGTTTCATCCCCATTAAGCTGGAAAGTGTGCAGAGGAGATTTACGAGGATATTGCTGAGATTTGAGTGACAAGAGTCCTGGAGGGAGGTTGAACAGGTTAGGTCTTATTTTAGATCATGTAGGAGAATATTTTAGAACAGGGGTTCTTAACCTACAGTCCATAGACCCTCGGTGGGGGGGGGGGGTCCTTGGACAGATTCCAGGGGGTCTGTGAACTTGGATGGGAAAAAATTTACATCTTTATTTTCACTAAGCTCTAACTGAAATTCATCATTTTGTTCAATGATGAATGTAGGCAACAAAGCACAATAGTTTTAGTAGTACCCATGACTTTGTCACCAATAGAAATCACAGATCTTTTCATATCATATTAGTTGTTACAAGCATAGAACCATAGAACATTACAGCACAGAAACAGGCCTTTTGGCCCTTCTTGTCTGTGCCGAGCCATTTTTCTGCCTAGTCCCACTGACCTGCACCTGGCCCAGATCCCTCCACCCACCTACCTGTCCAAGTTTTTCTTAAATGTTAAAAGTGAGCCTGCATTCACCACTTCATCTGGCAGCTCATTCCACACTCCCACCACTCTCTGTGTGAAGAAGCCCCCCCCCCCACCACCATGTTCCCTTTAAACTTTTCCCCCTTCACCCTTAATCCATGTCCTCTGATTTTTTTTTCTCCCCTAGCATCTTAAAACATTGTTCACAGCATGCTCATCACTACTTGGAAATTACAGTCGTTATTAGTCCTGCCACTGGATTGGATGTGGTCACAGTCTTCTTGTCTGCAGACGCAAACAAATTATCAGGGAGCCCTGCGATTGGACATCCAACATGACAAATGTGTTGGCTTGTCAAAGATCACCCCATGGTTTAATGTTCTTATTCAAGTGAAGCAACAATAGTCTTCACACTGATATGTCTTTAAAAATAAAATTTAATTTTAACTTGCTTATATTTTAAATGTATAGTCTTGTTATTTGATGTGTTAATAAAGAAGCACCTGTATTGCTTTATCACAAATTTTAAAGTATTTTGATAACGGTATTTCAATGTAATTCATTTCTTTTGTAATCCATCAGCCTCACTGGACTGCCACAGGGGTCCATGGCGTACAAAGGTAAAGATCTCCTGTGCTAGAGATTCATAAAGTTCGGCAGTGCATGCATAGAGTGAACGCACACAGACTTTCTCCCAGCAACAACCTGTTGGAGGAAATCTGAAGGTTGAGCAGCATCTGCGGGACAAAAAGAATTTGTCAATGTTTTGGGTTGAAGCCCTGATGCAGGGTTTTGACCTGAAACATTAACAATTATTTTCCTTCCACAGATGCTGAGTTCCTCCAGCAGATTATGCATGTAGCAGATTTCAGCATCTCCAGTCTCTTGTATCCCTGCCTTTTCCCCAGGGTTGGGGAATCACAAATAAGAAGGCCTTGGTTTAAGGTGAAAGGGAAGAGAATTTATAGGGACCTTCTTCTTAGCTCATCACCCATGCAAAGGCATACACTGTTGGCATCAGCTCACTAGAGTTCTCTGTTCAGGGCCTGTCTTTCAGATTGACCCCAGCCATAGCCCATTTTCAAATATCCTTTCTCTCCCAAGGATTGGGCCTTTGGACCTTTACTTGGTGTTTTTGTAGCTCTGGATTTTTAGGGAGTGAAGTTGCTAGCCCCATTCCCAATCCTCCTATCACAGCCGGACTTGGGACTGTCCATGGCAAAGTTAACGGGATCCTGGGGAGTATCCTTTTTCAACCGGAGGGTGGTCGGTAAATGGAACAAGCTGCCAGAGGAAGTGGTTGAGGCAGGTGTACATTATGATCTACATCTTTCAAAGGAACTTGTACAGAAGGGTTCAGAGTCACGTGAGCCAAATCCAGGCAAATGGGACTAGTTCAGATGTGAATATTGGCCGGCATGAACTAGTTGGGCTGAAGGGCCTTTCCCCTTGTGACACGAATAATACAACATTGCTCCTTTTATTCAGATGTGTTAGTTAGTTAGCAGGGGGGTTGGGGTAAATTGGGGGTGGGGGGAGCATGATTGTGTACTTTTTGTTCTGGCCTGACACTCAACAGTCTGTTTATTGTGAGTCCAGACACTTCCCTGTCTTCTTCCAATCCGTTGACTTGAAAGATTTAAAGATTAGGTTTACTTGTCACATGTACTTCTAAAAACATACAGAGAAATGTGTCATTTGTTTCAAACCAAATTGGCAAGCGTTGTGCTGGGTAGCCCACACATCACCAGGCTTCTCCCCATATCCTTTGACGCCCTCACTAATCAGGAACCTATCAACCTCCACTTTAATATACCCAATATCTTGGCCTCCACAGCTGTCTGTAGCAATGGATTCACCACCCTCTGGCTAAAGAAATTCCTCTTCATCTCTGTTCTAAAGGGGCACCTTCTATTCTGAGGTTGTGTCCTCAGATCCGAGACTGCCCTACTATAGGAAACATCCTCTCTATGTCTACTCTATCCAGGACTTTCAATATTTGATGGATTTCAATGAGATCCCCCTTCATTCTTCCAAACTTCAGCTAGGCCCAACGTTATTAAGCGCTCCTCATTCATTAACTCTTTCGCTCCTGGAATCATGCATGTGAACCTCCTCTGGACCCTCTCCATTAAAGTTTACAGGGAGATGGCCGGGGAGTGGGGCTGAGGAGGGGAAAAAAAGGATCAGTCATGATTGAATAGCAGAGTGGACTGGACGGGCCAAATAGCCAGATCTGCTCCTCTGTCTTATGGTCTGTAACTGCTGAAACACTAGATGCTGAGCCTCAGAGTGAAGATATTGATAAGAGGTAAGAGAAATGCACATTCACCAAGGTTTTAAATAGTTTAATATATAAATTCAGCTGAGCAGATTCAGGTACTGATAAGTTAAATTAATTGCAGCTGTCTTCTCTTCTGTACCAACTCATTTCTCATCGGCTACACTCAGTGGCCACTTACTTAGATACACCTGTACATCTGCTTGTTAACGCAAATATTTAATTAGCCAATTATGTGGCTGAAACTCAATGGGTAAAAGCATGCAGGCACTGTCAAGGGGTTCAGGCCAAATATCAGAATGGGGAAGAAATGTGATCTAAGTGACTGATGGTGGAATGATTGTTGGTGCCAGACGGGGTGGTTTGAGTATCTCAGAAACTGCTGATCTCCTGAGATTTTCACACACAACAGTCTGTAGAGCTGATAGAGAATAGTACAAGAGACAAAAAAAAAATCCTGTGAGCAGCAGCCCAGTGGGCAATAACACCTTTAAAGAAAGGAAAATGGCCAGACTGGTTCAATCTGACAAGAAGGTGTCAGTAACTCAAATAACCACACATTACAACTGTGTTGTTCAGAAGAGCATCTCTGAATGTACAACACATTGAACCTTGAAGTGGACGGGCGACAGCAACAGAAAACATACACTCAGTGGTCTCTGCATAGTTTGAATGCTTAACACTCAATAGCAGGTGAGCCGATTAATGCACTTGTATGAATATTTTTGCCTGCTGTTTAACATCATTGTTCGTAGTTCTCCACAGGCTGTTAGGAACAGAGTGCAGAGACCACCTCACAGTGGAAGTTGGATGCCTTTAAAGCTCTTTGCTGGAGGTTCAGTGATGAAACCAGGGCCCTCAGAAGAGCAGATGGTTGGATTGTGACTTACAGAATGGCAGAGTAAAGAATACATCCAGTGGCCATTTTATTAGGCACCTCCTGCATCTAATACAGTGGCCGCTGGGTGTATGCTGGTGGTCTTCTGCTGCTGTAGCTCATCCACTTCAAGGTTCGACATGTTGTGTGTTCAGAGATGCTCTTCTGCACACCACTGTTGTAATGTGTGGCTATTTGAGTTACTGTTGCCTTCCTGTCAGCTTGAACCAGTCTGTCCATTCCCCTCTGACCTCTCTCATTAACAAGGCGTCTTCACCCACAGAACTGCCACTCACTGGATTTATTTCTGCTTTTTTTTTTTTTGCACTGTTTTCTGTAAACTCTGGAGACTGTTGTGCATGAAAATCCCAGGAGATCAGCAGTTTCTGAGATACTCAAACCACCCTGTTTGGCACCAAGAATCATTCCACAGTCAAAGTCACTTGGATCACATTTCTTCCCCACTCTGATGTCTGGTCTGAACAGCAACTGAACCTCTTGACCGTGTCTGCATGCTTTTATACATTAATTTGCTACCACCTGATTGGATGATTAGATATTTGCATTAATGAGCAGGTGTACAAGTGTACCTAATAAAGTGACCACTAAGTGTACACTGCCTCTGCTTGACATTGCTTGCATTCAAGGGGTGAATACTGGTCCTCAATAGGCTATTAACATCTGAGTTGTGTACATCCCATACAAATTGGTACTGTAATTGGTTTTCTCCCTGTCCTGGTTAAGGTAAGGGTGGCCTTTGGGGCTGGGGTAGGGGGTGGCAGGGCAGCTGGGAGTTGCATTCGAACCAGCTGCCAGGGTTACAAATGTGTCCAGGTGTCTGAGCTTTATAATGTATTTTCAGACCACATTTGGAATACTGTGAGCAGTATTGGCCCACTTACCTGGAAAGGACATTGGAGAGGATCCAGAAGAGGTTCACGAGAATGATCCCAGGAATGGAAAGGTATGAGGAGCGTTTGAAGCCTTGAGATTAGAAGAATGGGGGGGGGGGGGTGAATCTCAGCGAAGCTTTTTGAATATTGGAAGGCCGAGGTAGAGTGGATGTGAAGTGGATGCTTCCATTATTGGGAGTGTCTGAGACCAGAGGGCACAGCATCGGAATACAAGAAAGTCTCTTTAGAACAGAAATGAGGGTGAATTTCTTTAACGAAAGTGTAGTGAATCTGTGGAATTCATTACCACAGATGGTTGTGGGGGTGAAATCATTGGGTGTATTTGAAGCAGAGGTTGATAGGTTCTTGATTAGTGAGGGCATCAAAGATTATGGAGAACAGGCAGGATAATGCATTTGAGATGGTGGAGCAGATGTGATGCCCTAATTATGGTTCTATGGTGTCCCTGGAGAAGGAGAATGCCATGTCCATGGGCACAGTGGGACAATTCAGGGACCAGTGGACACCTCGTGGTAACTGTGTTGTGGGCTGACTGTGAAACTGTACATAGTGTTCATCATGAATCCCTGTAATATTGAATAGTTTTGCATAATATTCTCTTTGAAGCAAAGGTGGATAAGAAGTAACTTGATAGAAGTATTCGGTTCTGGGCACATTATAGGAAGGATGTAGAAGCTTTAGAGAGGGTGCAGAGGGGATTTGCCAGGATGCTGCCTGGATTAGAGACCATGTGAGGATAAGTTAAGTGAGCCAGGACTTTTCTCTTTGGAGGGAAGGAGGATGAGAGGTGTCTTGATAGTGATGTAGTAAATGATTAGCAGCGTCGACAGAGGGAACAGCCAGGGTGGAAATGCTAATATGAGAGGGCGTTATTTTAAGGTGTTTGGTTGAAAGAATGGGGGGGTGTTAGAGGTGGGTTTTTACACACAGGGTGGTGGGTGGCAGTAGAGGCATCTAAGAAACTCTTAGATAGGTGCATGGACAACAAACACTGAGCTGAACTGAATATGCTTGGACTCTTTTGATTTCGTGTTATATATTGTGTGCTTTTTACTGTCTTCGTTCGTTGCCGTTTGTGCGATTTGTTTTTTTTTTTTGCGTGGTGGGGGGGCAGGGTTAATGGTTTTCTTTGAACAGGTTTCATGGTGTTTCTTTGTTTTGTGGCTGTCTGTGGGAAGACAAATCTCAGGGATGAACACTGAATACATACCATGATAATAAATGTACTTTGAATCTTTGAATGTTAGAAATATGGGGGGGGGGGGGGTTACGTGGGAGGGAAAGGTTAGATTGATCTTAGAGCAGGTGAAAAGGTGGGCACAGCAGTGTGGGCCGAAGGGCCTTTACTGAGCTGTACTGTTCTATTTTCTATTCACTGTGTCTTGGTAGGCATGACAATAATGAACTTACCAGACAAAGCCACAGAGAGTACACGCAAACTCTACCTGAGGTCAGGAATGAACTCAGATCTCGGCGCCGCGAGGCAGCGGCCCCACCCAAGTCACACACATTGGCTCAGAAGGAGGTGATGTGGCCCATTGTATCCTTGGCTCATTGTCCACTTGGTTTTCCTACTAAGCTACATTCCCTTGATATAGAGGGCTTGCATTCTCAGAAAACCTTCCGTACAAAGTTCAAAGTAAATTTTATTATCAAATTACATATATGTCACCATATACTACCCTGAGATTCATTTTTTGTGGGCATACTCAATAAATCTATAGAATAGAAACTATGACAAATCAATGAAAGACCGTCCAACTAGGGCGTTCAGCCAGAGTGCAGAGCCAAGGAACTGTGCCAGTACAAGAAACAACAATATAAATAAGCAACAATCATCAAAAACAGGAGGAGTCCTTGAAGGTGATTCCAGTGGGTGTGGGAACAGTTCAATGCTGGGGCAAGTGAAGCTATTCCCTTGGTTCAAGAGCCTGATGGTTGAGGGCTGTTCCTGAAGCTGAAGGTGTGAGTCCTGAGGACTTGCACAAGCCATGGGCGTTCCCCCCCGCCACACACATTTTGTATCTATTTTGTCATAATTCCATAAGGGCATGTTTTAATTCTGTTTCTCAACCCCTTTGACAGTGATCTGTGCATTCTGTGAGGGCGAATCTCTGTCACCCAAACCGCTGTAACACTGCGGTACGCTGTAGTCTGAATTTCATTTCAGATCACCGAGCTGGAGAAGTGCAGTCTGTGGTTATAAAGTGAACAATATCAGGGCAACGGAGACTGTTCTATACTCAGTATAATGGGCCTCCATGGAAATAATGGGTATCAATAAAGTGAAAAAGCCATCATGAAAGCTGACGATTTATGACTGTGTTCGTACAGCACTCTTCGGCTTGGTAGGTCTGGGAACCATTTCTACTAACTGCTTAATACTTTCTTATCCTTACATACAGGAGATCATGTAGTAATCTCAAGTGGCCACACTCTCGCACATTTTTTTTGCTTCGAGGCACAACTTAACGAGCGCCTGTTTTTAGTAAAAGCTGAAAGCACGATTTAACAAATGATTGCTCATAACAAAGAACAGTCAAAGGCGGATGACATCAAATGAGAGCTCCCTCAATGTCTCATTAACTAACCTGGCCGCTTGATGTGGATTTAAATTGTGTCCCAGGATTAATTCCCAATGGGGTGTTGAGTTAGTTAATTTGGGGGAGTAATGTAATTGGCTTAAAACTGGATGAGACAAAGAAACGTGGGGCAACTGTAGAGAATTATCAATCTTTCAAATGTATTCAGCAGTTTGAAATGTGTGATGGGTAAATATGAGTCAAAATCCGGTTTCTTATCACTGACATTTGTTGTTTTGCAGCAGCAGTACATAAAAATGACTAAAATTTGCAACTAAAAATATAAGATATAAATAGAGGACCTTCTTTGGCTGGGGTCAACCATGGATATTGTGTCCTAGCTGTCTGCATGATACACTTACTGCCGGTTACGTTGCTGGTGTTTAGAGCAGTAATGAAGGTCCTCCATCCCTGGCACTGTCTAGGGCTTTCTTCATCGTGTCAGTAGCTTCCCCTCGGTTTTCACTACTGTCAGTCATGCAAGTCCCAGGTGGAAGCTCAGGAATACCGTCACACTCAGCCGGAGAAGGACTTTTCACTGCTGTTTCCGTAACGGCTTTCTTTTACCCTGAAGCTGGAGGACGGATGGACCACTCTTGACCTGGCCTCTACCCTTTGACCTGTTTGGAATGGTGACCCTACCAAGAGGCAAAGCATAAAGCCCCGACTCCAGTCAACATAGCTGTCTGGGTCATTGAGGCACTCAATGCTCCAACCCACAAAAAGGTTGTGATCCTCCTGGAGAACATGATACACACTCCATAATAAATAAGGAGGGCAAAGAGTAAGGCAGTGTTTAAAATTTTATTATAAAAATCATTTATTATTATTATTTGATTTTTTTTGTGACTGTATGTTTTGCAGCCTGTGTAGCTTTATGGTGGTTTGTGCCTCATGTGACTATTAGTTCTGTGTTTTACACCTTGGCCCCGGAGGAATGCTGCTTTATCTGGCTGTATTCACGTATACAGCTGAATGATGAACGTGGTCTATTGAGAAATTTGATGGTGGAGGATGCAAGATGCATGATGCACCATCAATAACTCTCCGAGACATGAGGTAAGATATAGGCTTTTATTGGCTGGAAGAAAGAACAAGCAGCAATTGACCACCACACTACATCCTGGAGACTGAGGGCAGGGCTCAGGCCCCAATCGCCTTTATACTGGGGTCCGTGGGAGGAGACATGGTCAGTGGGAGGAGCCACAGGAGCAGTCAGCAGGGGGGGCCTGTCCAGACAGATATATGTAGTTCACCACAATGCATTAAATAACAAAAAACAGTATATCTTTAAAGTCGAGTCTTTCTTAGTCTTAGCGGTGGGATGGGGTGGCAAGGTGTAGATACCAAAGGAGGGGTAAGGCACTTCTTCCCTCTTCTAGCCTGCATCACCACGGGCAAGGTGTAGCATCTGTTTAGCTGCACCCGCCCCCCCCCCCACCCAGTCAAGGTCATGTGAAACCATGGGAGCAGCTGGTGGATATCACTAGTCCTGGTTATGCGATCAAGGATATTGATAATGGCTGGGGTCAACCATCTTGTAAAGACAGCACCCAGAAGAAGGCAATGGTAAACCACTTCTATAGAATTTGCCAGGAATAGTCACGATTACCTACATCAGATGATGATAATCTGGGGTAGAAGCTGCCATTGGGTCTGGAGGTGCGTGCTTTAAGGCTTTGTAATTTCTGTATGATGGAAGAGGGAAGAAGATAGGCTGTGCGGGGTGGATAGGGTCTTGGATTATGCTGGCTGCTTTACTGAGACAGTGAAAGGACAGAGGCGGAGGCTGTTTTCTGTGATATGCTGAGTGGTGTCCACAGCTCTCTACGGTACATGAGGTACCTAATAGAGTGGCCACTTTTTCCCAGTATCTCAGTACGTGTGACAACAGATCAATACCAATAATGGTTGCTGAGCTATCAGTCAGGATAAGTGGCCAGAGAGATTCACCCTGGGCTAAAGTGGTATTGTACCCCCTTCTCAGAATCTGATTTATTTTCACTGGCATATGTCACGAATTTTATGGTTTTGTGGTGGCCGTCCTGTGCAGAACATAAAAACATTACTATAAGAAGTATTAAAATATAAATAAGTAGTGCAAAAAGGGAGCAAAACAGTCAGAGAGCACTCTAAACACAGAACAGGCCATTCTGCCCATCTAGACCATGCCAAACAGTTCATCTTCCTTGTCCCATTGACCCACGTCTGGACCGTAACCCTGCATACCACTCCCATCCACGTACCTATCCAAAATTCCCTTAACTGTTGAAAATGAACAACCTGCAGCCTCCACTTCTGCTGCCAGCTTGTTCCACACTCTCACTGCCCTCTGAGTGAAGAAGTTCCCCCTTGGGTTCCCCTTAAATATTTAACCTTTCACCCTTAACCCATGACCTCAAGTTCTAGTCTCACCCAACCTCAGTGGGGGGAAATACCTGCTTGCATTTACCCTATGTATACCCCTCATCATGTTGTATATAGCTACAAAATTTCCCCTTATCATCCTACAGCCCAGGGAATGAGTTCCTAACTTACTCAACCTTTCCCGGTAACTCAGGTTCTCAGGTCCCGGGCTTTGGCAACAACAGAACAGTTCTACATGGGAAAAGACCTTCGGCCCACGAGGTATGTGTATAAGTAATTCCTTTTGCCTGCACATGGCCCACATCCTCCCACTTGCCTACATGTACAAGTGCCTGTCTAAAAGCCCCTTGAATCATATCTGCTTTCAATGCTGCCCCTGGTAGCCCATTCCAGGCACACCCCATTCTCTGTGAATGTGGTGAACTACATAGACCTGTCTGGACACGCCCCCTGCTGACTGCTCCTGTGGCTCCTCCCACAGACCCCTGTATAAAGGCGATCGAGGCCTGGTGCTCGGCCTCTCAGTCTCCAGGATGTAGTATGGTGGTCACTCACTCCTGGTTCCTTCTTCCAGTCAATAAAAGCCGATATCTCGCCTTACGTCTCAGAGTGAGTTATTGATGGTGCATCAGTGTATAAACAACTTGCTCTGAACGACACACAATACTCCAGGTTAGGTCTCAACTATATCTTTTACAACTTCAACATGGCATCTGAACTCATGAGCTCAATACTTTGATTTATGAAGGCCAATGTACCAAAAGCTCTTTATGACCCTATCTACCTGTGACATGACTTTCAACCATATGTATTCCCACCTCTTGCTGTTCTACCAAGTAGGTTCTTGGACCGTTCAGAAAACTGATAGCATTGAGAAAGTGACTTCAGGCTCACGTGCCTCCTCCCTAACGGTAGTAATGAGAAGGGGGCAAGTCCTGGGTGAGGGTCCTCTCCTGTGCCCGTCACGCGCATGGTCGAGCTCCTTCTCTCCCCTCCACCTTGCTGAAAGGCCATTCCCGGGGCAGGAAAGTCAACCACTTCGCACAACCTGTCGAGCCGCAGAAAAAAAAGTTCCTTTCGACAGAAATCAAATCACAGCAGGCGAAAAGAGTAACCAGAATTTTAAAATCTGTGTCATCCCTCCAGTCGGTTCCCCCTCTCTACCTCCCTCACAAGCCATTCTCGTACACGGTTACAGGAGCTGGCCAGATTGCTGGGAGCTCAAAGATAAAAGTTTTGGCTGCTCCTTGGGCCTTATCTCTGAAGCCAGATATCACTATTGTACAATCAAATATACGGCACTAATGACACCTTACAAAAATTAATTATTATCAAGGCAGTTCAGGAAATGGTTTTATGGTCTGCAATCTGCAGAGCCTCCCACTGCAGAAATAAAACTCCCCAGAGGTCGTTCACTCTTTGGAACAACATTAATAAAGACATTTATCCCGTGTCATTGGGTTTGCTGGTTTTAATTATTTACTGCAGTTCACATTATTTGACTGAATATTACTCACATAATTCTCTGATTATAAAGGAAAATTGAAATGTTCATGGATACAATATTTAGGGTAAGACTAGCTGGCTGAACATCAATCCAAAAGTGTGTTCAAATCCCATCATGGCAATTTGAAGTGATTAAATAAATCTGGAAATGAGAAACACTAAACTATAAGCCAGTTCGAAGTCCTTGAGGGAAGAAAATTTGCAGACAACACAAAGTTTTGCAGATGATCCAAAAATTGGTGGAGTTACTTAATCAGGATTAGATAGAATCAGGTTTAATATCACTGGCATACATTGTGAATTTGTTGTCTTTGTGGCAGCAGTACAATACAATACATAATAATAGAAAATAAATGTGAATTATGGTAACTATATATAGTTAAATTAAATAAGTAATGCAAAAATAGAATTTAAAAAGTAGTGAGGTAGTGTTCATGAGATCAATGTCCATTCAGAAATCAGATGTCAGAGGGGAAGAAGCCGACTCTGAATCACTGAGTGTGTGCCTTCAGGCTCCTGTACAGGTCAATGAGAAGAGGGCACGTCCTGGGTGATGGAGGTCCATCACCTTTTTGAGGCATCGCTCCTTGAAGACGTCCTGGATCACATGGAGGATAGTACCCATGATGGAGCTGACTAATTTTACAATTCCCAGCAGCTAATTTCAATTCTTTGCTGCAGACCGCCTCCCCCCGCCCCCCCCCTCACCTCCATACCAGAGCGTGATGCAACCAGTCAGGATGCTCATCACAGTACATCTGTAGAAGTTTGGTGACATACCAAATCTCCTCAAACTCCGAATGAAGAATTGCCGCTGTCATGCCCTCTTTGTAGGTGCATCAATACTTTGGGTCTTGGATCGATTCTCAGAGATATTGACACCTAAGAACTTGATTTAAAGATTTTTTTTATTTAAAGATATAGCATCAAACAGGCCACCCAGCTCAAAGACCCGCACCACCCAGCATCCCACCTATTTAACCCAAATCTAATGACTAATTAACCTGTAATGCAAAGTGACCAATTAACAGGCATGTCTTTGGACTGTGGGAAAGCCATGCAGTCACAGGCAGCGTCCAATCTCCTTACAGACAG